>NW_027120583.1:0-15511 GCF_038355195.1 Osmerus mordax
GAGATGACTCATAGGATGTTTTGATGTTGCAGCTGAAAGAAAAAACAACATATTCATACACGGAGACTCTGAAATCTGCCTGAACTGAACATAGTATGACAATGTCTGTGTGTGTGTGTATCTCTGTGTGTATCCAGTGTCTGTGTGTGTGTCAAGTGTATGTGTGTGTCTAGTGTGTGACTGTGTTCAGTGTATGTGTTGTGTGTGTGTGTGTGTTTGAGAGAGAGAGAGAGAGATGTCATGGTGCCTTTCCACATCAGGGGAAAACGTCCCTGTATTCCTGCCTCTCCTCCTCTCGTCCTCCCTTCCGTGCTCATCACTAGTTCAAAGCGCCTGCTGGAGGGCTGCCAGTGCTGTCAGTCGTCTCCCCCCCCCCCTCCCCACCTACCACCCCCCCCCCACACACACCGCTCCCTGCCCGGTAACCCCCCCCACCCACCCCATCTTGGCTCTGCTCTCTGTCCCATCACAGACTGAAAATTCCCCTTCTCTAATCACGCTCACCTTCTTGACCTGCCTGACATCCTGACACCCCCCTCCCTTCTCCACCCTCACTCCCTAGGCCTTTCCCTCCCTCCCCTTCCATTCCATTCCCCTCCCTCCCCCCCCCGCCCTCCCTTCTCCACCCTCACTCCCTAGGCCTTTTCCTCCCTCCCCTCCCCTTCCGTTCCCCTCCCTCCCCCCCTGCCCTCCCTTCTCCACCCTCACTCTCTAGGCCTTTTCCTCCCTCCCCTCCCATTCCGTTCCCCTCCCTCCCCCCCTGCCCTCCCTCCCTCTCTCCTCGGTGCCTCCTCTTTTTTCCCTCTGTCTTAATCCGGCCTCCAACCTCACACCTTATCCTCTCGTCTCGTACTCCGTCTTCAGATAGAGACATCTGCACTGTGTGTGCGTGTGTGTGTGTGTGCGTATGTGTTGGGGACAGGGAGTTATAGATGAAAAGATAGGCTTTGGTTAACCTATTGCACTCCACTCAGCTCTCCGAATCAGAGATTAAGGCTGTTTTAATTCAAGGTCAGGTTCACAGTATGTGTGTCTGCATGATAGTTTTGCGGGGTAGACTGGGCACAGCCAACAATAAAGAACCACAGTTTCAAGTTTCTCTTGTGTTCTGAATCTCTCTAGATAGACGATATCTGCCAGACGGCCACATAATGTTCTATATACCTTCATCCTTTTCAAACAAGCACTAAGCTCTATAACTACATCACAGAGATGAATCACTCTATCTCCCCCCCCCCTCTCTCTCTCTCTCTCTCTCTCTCTCTCTCTCTCTCTCTCTCTCTATCTCTTTGTGTGTTTCAGTGTTCAGAGCTCTTAAACAAAGGAGAAGAAACTGTTCCTAGTCTTTCTCTGCCATGTGGAGGTGAACTCGCCAGGAAAAGGTTGTAGATCGGACAGATATGTGTGTTCTAGCCCTCAAGCTGTCCGGCTAGCCTTCCTGTAAGCGCATTCCTTACACCAGGGCAAGGCAGCACACGCACGCACACATTTACACACATACATACACACATACGCAGGCACGCACACGCAGACACACGCACACTGTCCTGTTAGACACGTTTGTTTTCGGCACTCTTTCTTTGTGAGTGAGGAGCTTTAGAAGCACGAGGGAAAGATAAACCACAGCACCGGCAAAACCACCGCAATTACACCAGCCACCTGAGGGAGAGAGAGACAGAGAGGGAGAGAGAGAGGGAGAGAGAGAGGGAGAGAGAGGGGGGATGGAGAGGATAGAGTGTGACTGGGAAGAAAAGAGAAAGACTGAGAAGAAAAAAGAAAGGGGTAGGACAGGAGGGAGGGAGGGAGGGAAGGTGACAGAGAGACAGAGAAAGAAAGAGAGACAGAGACAGAGAAAGAGAGACAGAGAAAGTCAGAGAGAGAAAGCTAGATGGAACAAGCAGGAAGAAGTACAGATTGCAGAGCAGATGCTCTGAGCATTGCTTTGTCGAATGAGTTTGGGGAGAAGGGAATTGTTGAGGTAATGTGTTTTAATAAGAAAGGATTCACATGGGTGTTCCATGTGCATGCCTGCATGTGTGTGTGTGTCTCGATAAAGTAATAAGACATCATTGTGTGGTCTGTGTGTGCATGTTGAGTGTGAATTTGATCCCCTTTCATGGAAGACAAGAGTCTGATGATGTATGGGGTGTATTACATGGTAGAGGTTGGCTAATGAAGTCAATACATTTTGCCCTTCATTGGGATCAACACTGTGTGTGTTTGTGTGTGTATTTATTCGTGTTTGTGTGTGTGTGTTTCTCTGTGTGTGTGTGCAGGTGTGTGTGGCATGGGGCCACTTTGCTTTATTGACAGCAGCTCAATAAATGAATTATTGAATAACGAGCTGAACTCATTAGATAGACTCTGCTCCTTCTCATCAGGGAACAGCATCTCTCTGACTCTCTTCCACACTCATCTCCAAGTTTGATTTTCCAAATGTGATTGTGCCACAGCTATTACAGCAATCAGTGTTGGACTTTCACTCTAAGAGTTTACACTTCAAGAGTTTTGGAGGCAGAGGAGCAGAAACGTGTGCGCATGAGTGTGTGTTTGTGTGTGTGGGCTGTGTGTGTGTGTGTTGGTTTCGGGGGCGTTGGGGCCTTGTTCGTTTTTTCCGGGTTTTCGCTAGACACGGTTGGTCGCGAGGGATTGTGGGGGATTGAGGCATGCTGTGTTTGGTGTTTGTCAGCGTGATGTCACTCAGTCGACACCAGACTCTCATTTCACTCTCAGTGTGACTGGGCGTGCATCTGTGCGCGTGCGTGCGTGCGCGCGTGTCCGCATTGGTGTGTGCGCGTGGGCGTTGGAGGTTTATCTGCCGACTACCCGATAAGCAGGAAACTGAACGGACTGGAACTCGGAACGGAATTGATTCAAACAATATCAATTTCTATAGTGTGCCAGGGAGCCTGTCTCAATGGTCGCGGAATGCGACGCTGATGACTCACGCTGTGCCGAGCGGCTCTGTGACCTCCCGGCCTGAACCTTTGTTCTGTGATCGACAGCTCTGTGTGCCAAGCTGGGCCGGAGCACAATGGAGGATAAGATATTCTAATTACTTTGCCACCCTCAAGGACGGACTCCCGCTCGCACACGGAAAGGAAACGCAAGGCGGCACACGACGCTCGCGCACACACACACAGCCCACACACACACACAAACACACACACACACAGCCCACACACAAAACACACACACACACACACAGCACACAGCACAGCACACAGACAGAGAGTAAGTGTGCGTGTGTGTCTCCTGGGGTGTTTTCTCACATGCCGAAGATTATTTCCTGTCGACGGCCGAAGTGTTATTAGCTAGCCAGCCTCTATCTGGATCAGGCCCCGGCCGATGAATGGAGGAGGAGAGAGAGAGGAACGGGGAGCAGAGAGGGACCAGGGGGGGGGGGGGAGGAGGGGGAGAAGAGAGGAAACGAGTGTCAGATGGAGGAGGGAGGGGGAGACGTCCATGCATACACATCGAGGGCGTGCCCGTCAACGTGCTTCTTCCTCCCGAGTTTGGAGGAGTCGAATTAGTAGAGGAACATCTCATTTGCCTCTCCCTGGGAGACCTGTGTTCTCTGCTAACTGGGTTCGGAGCTGATGAATATTCTAGCGTGGAGAGCGTCTGCCTGGTACAGTCGCCTGGGTCTGGAACGCCCCGCTCTCTCGCGCCGTCCCCGTCTCCTCTCCCGTCCCCCCTCTGGGCCTTCTCCAGCAGACGCAGGAACTCGGCGCTCTCCGTCACGACCGAGTCAGCGGCCGGCTGATGAGGCTGCCTGTTCCAGAAAGCCTCACCCTATTTGGGGGTAATGAGAATCGAGGCAGTCACCTCATATCCACTCTGTCGCAGAAGTGCACACACACCCCCACACACTCTCACGGTCTCCGGACGAGTACGGTGTGATGATCTCGGGTTTTTTTTTCTTCCGAGAAGCACCTCCAGTTTTGGATGTTCCAATTAGAAGCGTAATGGTGGTGCCGAGGCGTTGTGGGCCTTGGCGGAGAGGGAGTAGGGGGAGGAGGGGGGAGGGAAGAGAGTGGAGGAGGGGGGAGGGGGGGTGGAGAGGAGGGTTGAGGGGGGGAGGAGAGAGGAGGGGATGATAGAGGAGGGAGGACGGAGACTGGAGAAAGGAGGAGGGGGAAGAGAGGAAGGTGACGGGGGGAGGGATTGGGAGGGAGGGAAGGCGGAGGACCAGGGAGGATGAAGAGATGGATCTTTTGCAGCACCAACCCTAAACCCTAATCATGCACTTCTATCTAAAGTCAACTGGTGCGTGTCTGTGCGTGCGTGCTTTCCCTTGCTGCCAGCGTCTGTGAGGGTCGTAAGAGGCAATGATGTGTGCTTAAAAAGTTCTAAGCGGAGGAATAATTCATTACACATGAGTGTGTGTGTGTTTGTGTTTGTGCTCCCGGATATGTGTGTGTGATGCTCCATTTCAGACCCCCACACGCCCTCCCCACACGCCCTCCCCACACACCCACCCCCCACCACCACCACCACCACCACCTCTCTCCCTGAGCGCCCCCAAACAGAGCTGGGAGTCTCCCTGCCTGCATGAAGCCCCATGCAGGAGAAGCCCCCTGGAACAAAGACACCAGAGAGAGAGAGAGACCCTCTCTGTGCATTGACCTTGTCCGGTGGAGGTCCGACACACTCGGACAGGTTGTGGCGTGTGTCTGTTGTCCAGAGACGTGGCTCTGTGCCAACAGGGGATTGGTCAGAGTTGGGGGGGGGGGGGGGGGGGGCGCCTGTGAGGACGAAGAAAACAGGTATTCGGAAAGGACAGTTCGCTTGAAATCGTTCCGTGAATCAATCATTTCATGTCACGTTGCATGCCACCGAAACGCTTGACAGTTTGAACGTTTACATGACATGCGGCGTGGACCAAGACATGGACCCTGTCGGACATTAGCTCTCTGTCAGGGACGCTCTATTGTCCTCTCTGGATCACGTGTGACATAGGGATGTTGATAACAGACACAGACTCACATGCTGTGGTGAGGCACGCCCACACACACACACACACACTCACACACACACACACACACACGCATGCTCTCATTGTGTTCAGAAGGCCTATAGCTGTGTGTGTCTGAATAGATCAGGGTTGGGGAACGTCCGGCCGGAAATCATTTGGTCCGGCCCGCCATGGCATTGCAGGCACCATATTATTAGGTGCTTTATTCGTTGGCAGCAGAACTATTTTAATATGTGGAAGAGGACCGTGGAGGCACGCAGCGTTGCGTACCAATGTACCCCAAAAATTTGCATTAACTTAAGTGTGGAATTACTTTCTAGCAAATCAAATCCAGAATACGTTGTTGGTTTGGGCTAAGCCCCGAATGTTTACAACGTATGGCTCCGCTCCTGATTAACACTCAGATCGATAAGCAGTCTCAAAAATGGTAGCAATATAAAAAAGAATACGATCCCTTTCCGTAATCATGATACCCCAAGAAATGTTCGATGCACCCCTAGTCAAAGCAGGCTGCATCCGTGCCAGCTAACATCACAAACCTCACCAAAGAGAAGCAGTTCCAGCCATCACATTAGGGGTGAGTTAATTAAATGTTTGACCAAATATAGCAGACACGTTTTTAAGTTGATAATTCTGTACGGCCCCCCAATGATTTTATAAATATCCAAATGGCCCTTGGCAGAAAAAAGGTTCCCCACCCCTGGAATAGATGATTGCAGATCCAAAGAGATCTCCGGCAACACCTCCGTACAGTGCCTTTTCATATAACGTGGGCACATGTGAAGATGTATATGTGTGTGTACGTATGTTTGTATGTAGGTCAGTCAGTCTGCTAGAACATCCTGTTTACCCAGGATGAAAAATTGTTTGTATAAACACACACACACACACACTCACCCACACTTACTCACTCACTCAGTCAACTTCAAACACACACAAACACTCACTCCCACACACACACACACACACACACACACACACAAACACACTGCCAGGTGTCATCTCCATGGATACACAGCAGCAGTGACTCTGTGCGTGTGAGCTGCAAACTGCTGGGGAAGAGCATCCGTTACACACTAATTAGTATATTGGCTCAGTTCAAGGGAACTAATTACCTGGGAGACAATGAGAATCACTTTCTATGGAAGACAGATGAACAGACAAGCATTCCCGTTGAGAATGGTTTCAATGTCCAGTCTGGAGTCTGGAGTTGAACGGCGGGGTGTAATCGTGACGCATTCGAAAGAGGTTGCACGTTGTTTATACGACCCGCGGGCCAGGGGCTACCCAGGTGGAGTTCCAGAGGGTTTTTAGAAGGATCAGTCATTCTCCTACCCCTTACAGCTCAGTGGTGGCTAACATCCACATCCCTCCTGTGGAGGAACTGGGTATGCGTGTCCCTTTGTGTGCGCGTGTGGCGTGTGCGCTCGCTCGCGCCTGTGTCTCTGAATGTTAACAGCCGTATAAGCCAAACAGATAAACCCCTTTCTGCCGCCTTATTATGAGCTAGAGATGACAAAAGACTTCCTCTCGCCACGCGGTCTGCCTGCGCCGTGTGTGCTCGCGCGCGTGCGTGCCATCCTGCGTCCCACTGTGCTGTCGTATTTGAATGCAAATGACCCGTTTGCCAGTTTGCCTGGCCATCCCTCAGCGAGAGCCGCAGAGCTCGATGCCGTCAGTGGTTTATCCCTTTTGTCAGAGCGTCAAACTATGGCAGCCATTTAGCATCATTAAAGTGCCAATGGCTCCTCTCGGAGAGACACGCCGCAGAATATTCTGCGTCTGTCTGATTGATGTTGCCTCTGTAATAGCCCCCTATTATCTCCCCTTATCGCTGGGATTTTAATATTTGTGTGTTCTGGGGGGGGGGGGGGGGGAGGGGGGGGGGGGAGGGGGGGAGGGGGGGGAGGGTGGGGTCTGTCTGTCAGTCTGTGTGGGATTGTGTTTGTGTTTGTGTCGGTGGCGTCAGTCTCTTTCAGCCTATCCGTCAATCAGTCAGACGTCAGAGGACAAAACACTTCCTCCATCACCGTCAATCAGTCAGACGTTGAGGTAATCGAGGATTTTCACCGCCCGAGCCTTCGAGGACTAGAACGCCGTGTCCGCGTCATCTCTGAGAGACGGCCGCTGCAGGCCGCTCGGAAGGTCGTAGGAACTGATCTCTGGACGCTCGTGTGCCTGGACGGCTGTCAACAGCATTAACACTCAACTGGATCGCACGCAAAAAGCCCGTCGCGGCGTGAGTTGTCGAGGAAAGCGCCACACATTTTCCCCGCTGCGCACTGCGCGAAACGTACCTCGGCGAGTTCAAGTAGGGGAGAAGAAAGTTTGGGGAACAAAAAGAGTGGTGTGGGATCGTGTTAAATCTTCTGTTTTGCTAATGAGGACTGGGGCCTTTCACCAGGACAACACACGGCAGCAGAGAGATGCCAAGGCGAGATCTGAGAGAGACAGTTTAATAAGGCCCGGAACAAAGAGAGGAGCGAGCGGAGATACAAAGGGAGGGAGAAACCAGCCAACCTTCGGCAAAAGGGGGAGGGCTAGGGGGGGGGGGGGGAGGAGCAGGATAACGAGACAAAGTGAGTGAGAGAGGGACTACTCCTTTCATCCTCTTCACTTCCTGATTGTCCGACAGGTCTGCCTGGATGTTCTGAGGGAGAGGGCTGAGAGGGGGGGAGGGGGGGAGGGGGGGGGGGGGAGAAGAAGAGAGAAGCTAAGCAACAGGGACAGGGAGCGAGAGAGTGAGAGAAAGAGAGAGAGAGAGAGAGTTGCAGGGAGTAGATGAATGATCCTGTATTTCTTATCACGTTGCTGCACATGGTGTGTGTGTGTTTGTGCGCGCGCGCGTGTGCGCGTGTGTGTGTTTGCGCGAGTTGCCCTGTGTCCCGCCTTGCCTAATTCTCTCTCTAAATCTGTTTTCCTACCGTTTCATTTCTTTCCCTCTCTCTCTCTCTCTCTCTCTCTCTCTCTCTCTCTCTCTCTCTCTCTCTCTCTCTCTCTCTCTCTCTCTCTACTTCTACTAGGAGACTGCTGATCCTCTTGTACTCATGTTGTATTGAATTGCTATTGTGCCTCCTGTTAATGTTGCTAACAAATTACAGCAGCTAAATGGCTCCTGTGTAAACAGTGGTTCCTGGCACAGGCAGTAGAAAGAGCACGGGCAGATCTACTCAAATGCGGCTGCACAGTTCTACACAATAAGCTGCCTGCCTGAGAACATATGTCTGTTTTACTGTCTCGGTGTGTGAGGTTTGTGTGTCTTGGTATGTGTGTGTTTGTGTGTGTGGGGGGGGGGTTAATATAATTTGGCAGGGTTGTCATTTGGGTTGGGTAGCTTAGAAGACTCATTGTATCAGTATGTTAAGACTGCACATTTTCCACTCGAGCAATGCATTTTCTATGTCAATGCATTTTTCTGTCAGGTTTTTACCCATGCTAAGGTCAAAACGCAACTACTACTACTGTACCTGATAAGTACAAAGGGAACTCTGATTTAAGACAACAAGATAAGGTAGGGCATTCAAATAATAAATCATGTGAAGAACAATAAAAAGAAATAGGGCAACTTTGAAAAAGGGCAGCTGTGCAGTTAGTTTTCCTTAAGTTGCCAATCACATCGAAGATCACACCGAATGTTTATCCAACCAAGCGTCTCGATCCGTTCAACGTGGCAGGTGCAAAGCGCCCTTGAAAGAACATTGTCATGGAAATGTGGGACGTGTCACACAATGGAAAGATCTGAAATGGAAATTGCGAGAAGGTGCAACTGCCACCGCCTATTCTATATCAAAAAGCTTTCCTCCGTTCCCTCTTGACTGATGCCTTTAGCACTAGCTCGACTGTTGCGCCCCCCCGGATCCTTTGTGTCAGGTTCAGCGATGACACTCCGGTGGCATTTTAGCAATCAAGGATTCGAACGTACAGACGCGTCACCGTGGATCGGGTCCTTGTGCTCCGCGTCAGCTTTTCTGCCACAGGAACCTTACTTGAGATTTGGTCACAACATCAACGGCACAAAAGCTAACATATCCTTTGTTCCCTGACAGATAGAGAAAAGACAGAACCAATGGGTGGAAGCTGGTGGGAACTGAGGAAATTATGAGCACTCACTGAGCAGCAAAGTCAGGGGAGAAAGAGAATTTCTGGGCTTAAATAGACTACCGTGTTGGTGAGGTGATTGGATGTGCAGAATAAGACATCACAGACTGACTCTCGGCCCCCCTCAGACGGTGTCTCCTGTATCAACTTGGTAGGAGTCTGAAAAGCACAGAACAAAGTGTTGCTAGCGTAGCGGTTGTTGGTACTCCTCGTGCATTGTGTCTTATTTCACAAGTTTGTATGCAACAGACGTGGTCTTGCAAGCTCTGTCTGAGTTGTCCGGACCGTGTTTACATTTACATTTACATTTAGTCATTTAGCAGACGCTCTTATCCAGAGCGACTTACAGTAAGTACAGGGACATTCCCCCCGAGGCAAGTAGGGTGAAGTGCCTTGCCCAAGGACACAACGTCAGTTGGCATTACCGGGAATCGAACTGGCAACCTTCGGATTACTAGCCCGACTCCCTCACCGCTCAGCCACCTGACTCCCACCTGTTCCTCTCTCACCGTGAATCCAACACGCCATCTCTGACTTCCCAAGCGCGACCACTACCGGCTACGCCGACGAAAAGCTAGCTCTTCGTCGACGCGGGTGGCCCGCTACATACTTGAGGAGTGAGTTTCACTGATTCACACCGGCTACACTTGCTTGGGTTGCTACGCGGCATTTCCTGGACCCTTTCGAAAATGCAAAACAGGCAAATTCATTAAAGGGTTCGCGGCCCTTTCCGGAAAGTTCCGTGGCGTTCCGAGAAGAAAAGATAATGATGCCATTACAATGATCATGTCTACCTTGCTCCTTGTGTGGATGACACGCACACGCACGCACACACGGGTGTACGTTCTGGGTTTGGGTTTGGGTCTGGCTCTGCAGCGAGGAGGCCTCTGGTTCGGATTCTGGGGTGAGCAGCAGGGTGGTGGTGCTTGGGTCTGGCTCCAGCTTTTATCTGAGGCGAAGGGTTCACCCACCCAGACGCTCCTGCTGCCCTGTTTAGCCCTCGCTGCAATCCCACACCTCTGCCCCGCCTCTTTATCTGCAGACAGCACATCTCACCGTTCTCCGTTCTCCTCTCCCACGGGACGTTCTCCCTCCTTTCATCAGAGAGAAGCGTTTTCCTGCAACCCCACGTTTTCCCTCGCCATGGAAACACGGGGTTGTTTTCCATCAGGTTGAATTCCATTACTCGGTATATCTGTGTGTGCGTGCGTGTGTATCTGGGTGTGTGTGATTACGGTTGCTGCTCTTAGGCTGGGGAAGAGATGAAAAGGGTCAGTGCTCTTTTGAAGCCTTTTCACTGCGTTCCGCCATTAACTCTGAGAGAAGCAGAGTGAAGGATGACGTGAGAGAGAGAGAGACAGAGAGAGAGGGAGAGAGACAGAGAGAGAGAGAGAGACAGAGAGAGAGAGAGAGAGAGGGAGAGAGAGAGGGAGGGAGAGATAGGGAAAGTCCAAAGAGGCGAGGAGGAGGGAAAGAATGGAGGCAATAATGTGTAAACACTAAGCCCTCATGGAAACGTCTGACTGTCTGGGTGTGGGGGTGTGTGTGGGGGGTGTGGGGGTGTGTGGGGGGGTTGTGTGGGGTGAGAGCTGTAAACAGAGGGCGGGGCCTCCCAAACTTCCCTGGGTCCCTTGTCGGGGGACTCCGAGAGACACGTGTAGACCAGCTTCTGCTGCTGTAGGGGGGGAAGGGGGGGGGGGGGGAGAAACCTTCCATCTCCGACTGTCTTCATCCTGTCGTTTCATCCCGCTCTCCCCCCCCCACCCCCCCTCCCCTCCCCCCTCCCCATTTCCACGGGGACGAACAGCTTCACCTTTCCCGTCTTTAACATGGGGGCCCCCCCACATCACAGGCTGCACCTTCAAAGACTCGCAGCATAAAATGGCCTCAAACGCTCTGTGGACCAAAGCAGGACCTTTAGTGAGGGGACACACACTCACTCACACACCACAGACACACTCTACACAAACCACCCACACACACTTTTCGACCAAAGCCGGACCTTTAGCCAGCCCTGGGGAAAGTTTCAGTTTAAATTGCTGACGTTACTGTCTTTCCTCTGATGGCATCTACACTGCGTGTAGACTGCGTGTGCGTGTGTGTGTGGGTGTGCCGGTTGTGGGTTGCTGTCTCTGTGTTCACTGGTGGGAACCTCGGCTGATTTAGCCAGTTACAGCTTCGCTAACGAAAGGTCACCGTGTGATTACACACAATCCACTGCTGCAGTACCAGAGGGATGGGTGAGATTGGCGGAAGGTGAAGCTGTGTAGGCTGGTGTGTGTGTGTGTGTGTGTGTGTGTGTGTGTGTGTGTGTGTGTGTGTGTGTGTAAGTGTGTGAAAGCTTTTAAGCAGGTCTGATCTTTCTGAGGGTTCTGTTTGCTGTGTTTGCAGCACAATTGACAGCAGATTGACTTTCTCTCCGCCCTCTCTCTCTCTCTCTCTTTCTCTCTCTCCCCTCTCACTACATCTCTCTCTTCCCCCTCTCTCTCCCCCTCCCTTCCTCTTTGTCCCTTTCCCTCCTTCTCTGTCCCTCTCTTGCACCTTTTACCCCCCATGCCCTTCCCCTCTCTGTCTCTCTATCCATCTCTCTATCCCTATATTTCCTCTTTGTACACTGCGTATCCTCTTTCATCCATCTCACTTTGGTTACCATCTGTTTATCGATACGGTGCATTCTGTTGACACTGGCTTAGACAAGAAGCGTGTGTGTGTGTGCATGTGTTGTGTGTGTGTGTGCATGTGTTTGTGTGTGTGTGTGCATGTGTTTGTGTGTGTGTGTGCCTGTCTGTGTGCATGGCATCTAGGGGACACTACCTCGAGCTCGTGAAGGTAAGATCTTTCGAAGGCCTCGGTTTTTTATTCAAACACACGAACGGGGGAGACAAACACAAACAAGATCTCCAAGCAAGAATTCCCAGTTTGACAGGAACCTCCTCACACGGAGACCTGGGGAGCCATGTACAAACATGAAATAATAAAATCTCACGACAGGTATTTAATACTAAAATTAGAACATTGAGATGGATACTGAGTGTGTGCATCTGTGTGTGTGTGTGGACCGTGTGTGTGTGTGGATGTGTGTGTGTGTGGATGTGTGTGGATATTGTGCCCCAGGCAGACAGTTCATGTATTCTGTTCTCAGCCTCTATCAAGCAGAGTGAGGTAATCATTAACATTGAGTCGACCAGTAAATCCATGTTTTCAGTCACCCCGGTGGGTAATGGGGTCCGGTGTGGATGCTGGTACAAGGCAGTGGGTTACCACTGTTCACCTGTCAAACATTCGATCCTGTTCATTACTGGGTGTGTTGTTGCTGTTCTGTTTCCTGTCATTAACCTTTCCACAGCAGGGTAGAAAACTTCGCAAACTAACTCATAGATCATCAGTAAAGGGAATACAAAAGTGCACACACACACGTGCTTACACACACACACACATACACACACACACACACACGCACGCTTACACACAAACACATGCCGTGTTAATGACAGGGGAACAGCTGAGCATATTGAACAGTTTAGTGCTGACCATCTGCAGAATGGCACCCTGGGAAATTAACTGGGCAAACAGTGGTAATCTTGGGAAGGGAGAGACAGAGAGACACACACGCCAAGCAACCTCCCCCCTCCTTTCGATTCTGCTCATTCTAACTTCCTGGTGCCCTCCCCTCTCCTTACCTCTCCTCTCTCCTCTCCTCTATCCTCTACCACCTACCCCTCATCTCATCTCCCCTCTCCGCCCTTCACTCCCCTCTGTCCCTCTCCTCCACAGAGTCATTCGCAGCAGATGGACTCTCCAACCAGATCTGGCTATCAGAGACCAGTCAAGGCCGGCACAAATTCTGCCCCTCCATAAACTCCTACCGTACCTCTACTGCCCTCCCAATAACTTGTTGCTCTACCTCAACTGCCCTCCTACTGCCCTACCTCTATTGCCCTTCTATAACCTACTGCCCTACCCCTACTGCCCTCCAATATTACTTCCCGCTCTGCCTGTACTACCCTTCTATAACCTCCTGCCCCTACCTCTACTGCCCTCCTATAACCTACTACCCTACCTCTACTGTCCTCCTATAACCCCCTGCCCTACCTCTACTGCCCTCCTATAACCTACTGCCCTACCTCTACTGCCCTCCTATAACCTACTGCCCTACCTCTACTGCCCTCCCATAACCTACTGCCCTACCTCTACTGCCCTCCTATAACCTACTTCCTGACATCTACTGCCCTCCTATAACCTACTGCCCTACCTCTACTGCCCTCCTATAACCCCTGCCTTCCCTCCTATAACCTACTTCCTTAACCTACTTCCTGACATCTACTGCCCTCCTATAACCTACTGCCCTACCTCTACTGCCCTCCTATAACCCCCTGCCTTACCTCTACTGCCCTCCTATAACCTACTTCCTGACATCTACTGCCCTCCTATAACCTACTTCCTGACATCTACTGCCCTCCTATAAGCTACTGCCCTACCTCTACTGCCCTCCTATAACCCCCTGCCATACCTCTACTGCCCTCCTGCTCTCCTGCATCGCTACCCTTGACCACAGACCTCGAAAGCATCTGAGAAAAGCACTCAGGTTTATACAGTGGAAAACAGCTTTAATAACGCTACTGTCTGTGTTCAGCATTCCGGACCATTCTCAGTGGAAGCTTCTTTAAAGACCTTGTTTATAAGAAAGCTTGTTTTGCCCAAACCACCGCTGTCATTGGGCTCCGAGGGAGCACTTATCACTGTTGCTCTGCGGAAGGAGAAAGCGCCCGACGAGAAGAAAGAGATGCTGCTATTTGTTTATTGCATTCGATTACGTTTTATCTTCCTCATTGAATCTAAAGACCTGTTTGCTGTTTGTTGAACCTCGCTCCGCACGTCATGAATGTCAACTAACTCCGGTCTCGAGTAGATCGTGTCGATTCCCCTCTTTCTCTTCCTTCCTTCCTTCCCTCCTCCCTCCCTCCCTCTCTCTCTCTCTCTCTCTCTCTCTCTGTTCTATCTCCCTCCCTCCTTCCTTCTCTTCTCTGAGAGAGGTGAGAGGAGGTTGATTCAGCATGTCCACAAAGACAAGACTGGGGGAACAGAGCGGACAACCTGGGTGAGACGACGACAACCTGGTTGAGTGGACGAGCCCATAATGATGACATTTCTGATTGTGGAATCTTAAGCAGACTCTGATAATGGCACTTCCCTTAAAGGGAGGGCGGGGGGGGGGGGGGGGGGGGGGGGGGGGGGCGGGGGGGTGTGGATTAAGTTAATCTAAGTCTAATCAAACCGGGCTAACTAGTGACACATTGACACACTCTCTGATGCACACACACACACACACACACACACACACACGGTGACACCACTCAGAGGATGGGGTATCCTGGCTGGCACGCCACTGATTGGCGTGGATAGGGAAAACGTTCGTCTGCTCGGTGCTCACCCTTGCGCTGATGGAGGGCCTGATGCCACCTTGATTGAGTCTGATTGGTTAATAAAGATTCAAACTTGATTGGTGGTGCGGGGCAGAGGGTGAGAACAGAAAGAGAGAGACCGAGAGAGGAGGGAGAGGAGGCCGGAGGAGGACGGGGAGAGGAGGGAGAGCGGGGAGGGAATCAGACTTGTAGCTCATCATGAGACAGGAAGTACTTCCCTTGGGCTTGGTCCTTCAAAAACAACTTCAGTTGGACAGGACAATTCCGTTTCTTTTTTCACGCTAACTTCCTTTTCTCTTTTCTTCCATGCTTACTTTCGATTAAACAATTTTATAAGATAAGATTCACATTTTTGACTGCTTCCATAACAATGACTGTCATACAAATAACACATGTTAAAGTGTACTTTCGATAACATAAATATAGAACAGCTACAATAAAAGCTAGTTCTGTCTTACCTGTGTCTCTTCTCTGCCGAAGGAGGTTTTCTGTTCTGGTGCAAGTTTCACCTCAGTGGGAACCAGGTGCATTACCTGGATTACAGAACTTCCTGTTCTCTCTTTGTGTGTCCATTTGGTAGGTACCTCCTCAAGCTGATGTTGGGCTTGAGAGAAGCTTTTCAGCTGGATTTTCCCCCGGACTTTCCCCATGACACATCCATAATGTTATGGTTGAGCACTGCAGAGCTGCCTCTGGTTTATTTGAAATGTTTTTACCTCATTGAAGATCATGATACTCATAACACGTTTCTTTACAGCGTGCACACAATACGAGCTGGGGAGCAGCCGCTTCGGGAAACACACTCACAACGCTGTTAAGTGTCTACGATGAAGTCATTTTTCCCCATCCTGTTGTCCTCCTCGAAGGACATCTGGCAGCCAGCAGTCAGCCACACTAACCATGACTGGTGGCTAAGGCCAAGTGCTCACTCATGTCTTGGTCAGGGGACGTGGGCAGGAGAGCAAGCTGTTCTGCATGTTGTTTTTTTGTTGTTGTACTGTTTTTGTGTACG
>NW_027120584.1:5000-15121 GCF_038355195.1 Osmerus mordax
CCCTCTCTCCTTCTCTCCCTCCTATCTCTATCAATCCCTCTCTCTCTTCCTCCCCTGCCATTCTCTCTCTCTCTCTCTCTCTCTCTCTCTCTCTCTCTCTCTCTCTCTCTCTCTCTCTCCTCCTCCACCTGCTCTCTCATCCAAGGTCCTCTCACAGTGACACATGATTATCCTGCCCATCATACCTGCGGCTGGCGCCCAAGGTCCCCATAGACGCTCGCTAAAGTACCCTGTCTCCTCCCTGCTGTGTGTACAGTGTCTGTGTGTGTGTTCCAGTTTTCACCACGGTTCCCTACCTCCATATTTGTTACCCTGCTGGCCTCTCTGCCCGTGAATCTTGACAAACGTGCTCCACTTATTGGAACGACCTACTATCGCCTAATTAGCTCCATCGCAGCTCCTGATTGGTGGAAGTCGGGAGAGATTCATGGCGTTTACAAGCGTCAGCAGTTTCCAGATCACTCTCCATCTTCCGCTGGCGCAGGGCGCAGTTTTTACCCCTCCCTCGCATGCCTCGCAACATGGTGACTCGTAGAGATGCACGGTTCCCACAGTGTCCCTTCTCTCTTGTTATCTCTCTCTTTCTGTTTTCCACTCGCTCTTTCACTCTCTTCATTGCTCTTACTCTCTCTCTCTCTCTCTCTCTCTCTCTCTCACACCCACTCTCTGTCTCTTACTCTTTCTTTGCCACTCTCTCTCTCTCTTACTCTTTATTTCGCCCTCTCGCTTTCTTTCTGCCATCTTCCATCCTCATATCCTTCTCTACCTCTCTCTTTCCCTCGCTCCCTTTGAGGCCTTTGCCCGGGTTTCAATCAAAGTGACATTTGAATCAATCAGTGGTTTAGTCTCAAAGGGAGGAGAGGGAGGAGAGGAGGGTGGAGGACAGAGATACCAGAGGAAGAGATAGTGGACTACAAAGGTGTTGGAGAGACTCTTTGATTCCTGTGAGAGGTGAATTTGACCCATTTTATCAGACCCTCCCTCGTCTGTCAGTTACAAACGACACTTCTATCCTTTCTTCTCGCTTTTTTCTTCTTCTCTATAAATAGCTGTTGGTTTACAGACGCAGGTTTTGCCAAGATGTTGCTGAAGCATGTTTCCTAACACACAGTCTAGTATCCCTGCTGCAGTGCTACAGTGGTATGACCCTGACACCCCTTTGCCCAGCTCAATGTGGAGGGATCCAAGAGGACATGGAGGGAATGATTCTCAGCCCTGGTTTCCCTGGAAACTACCCTAGCAACAGCGACTGCACGTGGAGAATCTACCTGCCGGTTGGTTACGGTAAGTGGAATCAAAGTTGTTTATGGATATAATGGATATAAAGGACCATTGATGAAAGAAAGACAGAATGAATTAATGTATTCATTGAGTTTATGTAGCTGTTTTGTCCAGTGTCACCACCTATTCTTTCCTCTCTCCTCATCACCCCTCTTCTCCTCTGCTCACACCCTCTTCTCTCATCTCTCCTCGTCCTTTCTTCTCCCTCTCTTCTCCTTGTCCCTTCTCCCAGGAGCTCATGTTCAGTTCCTCAACTTCTCCACCGAAGCCAACCACGACTTCCTGGAGATCCGAAACGGCCCTCTGGAGACCAGCACCGTGATCGGGCGATTCAGCGGACAGGATGTGCCCTCCTCCCTCCTTACAACCTCCCACGAAACCACAATCTATTTCCATAGCGACCACTCTCAGAACAAACCAGGCTTCAGGTTCGAGTACCAGGGTAAGAGGCACAGACAGGAAACAGGAAGTGAAACAGGCCTGGGACTTTATTAGTCAGTTAGCTTCCTTTGTTAGTTAATTGAATACAAATTTGAACTGAATGCAAAATTAGATGTTTCTTTGAACATCACTTTTTGGGGCTCTTCAACATCCAGAGTTTGAAGGGTGTCTAGGCAGTATATCTGGCTGGCATTTTATCAGACATATTAATTTGATTTGACACAATCAGCAAATTACCAGTCCCTCACTGAATCCTACATGCAGATATAATTATTCCCATTCCTTGGCAAGTGGCACCACTTTGTCTCCATATTAAATGGTGTTATATTACTCCCAGTTAACCCCTGGCGTCTGTAACAGTTGTATGGTGAGATTTGAAGTCTTCGTAGAACTTGGCCAATAAAGTTGATCTATTAAAACCCACTGGTGGATAAATCGACATATTGAAGAAGGAAAAGTTGATTGCACCAATATGAGGCATGTTTATGAGTTAGTTTTTTACTTTCTTTTGATGGGCGGGGTTCTGTAGCTTTGTCTACCCCCAACCCATCCTAATATCCGGAGCTTTAGCGGCAACACTAAAGGTGCACAGAGTTGGTAACATTAGGATTCCAAGAAGAAGAATGCAAAGTGAATGGTAGTGTTGGCATTTACATAATTATGTGTACATTAGCATTTAAATCAAGCATTCTATTTGGAAGTGCCCCCGCCACCCCCACCCCCCACCACCACCACCACCCAACCCCCCCTTTCTCTTATTTTTGCGAAGCTTGCATGACTTATCTTGCACAAAGGATGCTGTGATCCATAGAAATCAATTTCTTTTACTCTTATTTATATCCACACTGCCTTCAAGGCTCACCGCCTGCTCTGCCTTTGTGTCCCGCCTGACAAACTGATGCGTAATCCCGCCCTGCTTGTGATGACTGCATGAAAATGCGCCACAGCACAAGGGAAGAATGCCACCGGCATTTCTAATTGTTTTTTGGAAGAAAAAGTTTTTCTTTCCAGAACACCTTTATGTGAAGAGGTGGGGGGACGGGGACGACAGAGAGCGGGAGATGAACCGAGAGAAATAACCACAGAGTGAAAAAGATAGAAATGGAAAGAGAGAGATAAACAAAGAGACAGAAGGAGAGAGAGAGAGAGAGAGAGAGAGAGAGAACGTTTGGGAGACTGAGGGGGATGTTGGAGCACAGATGTCAGGGTAGCTATTCTCACACTCTAGAATAAATGAGTGTGTGTCTGGCAGCTGTGTGGTGAGGTTGGGCAGAGATGGTTGTTAACTATCAGCGAGTAGGAAACTTGAGAAGAGTAGGCAGCCATTTTGTGTCTTCTGTGGTGTCCACTTAGCCAGAAAAAATTATGTTATTATGTAAATTAGGTATTAATAAAATGCTCTTCATCAGGTTGTCAGCCCCTATCACATACAGACTCAGACATAATGTGTTGACGCTTGGCTAAACCTTTGTGGTCATGAGTCATGACAAATTGTATTCTCTCTTCTCTCGTCTTTTCATGATTGGTTATCAAAGTAGAGCGGAGACATTCATACAAAGATAAAGAAAGGTTATAACATGACAAGGCAGGCATCTGTTTTACTTGTGAGCAGCATTTTCGATAATGTCATAATTCCCAGTTTAATTACCATCAGTCTCTGTCCATACAGAGGATACATTTGCTGTTTCTGAAAAAAAAAAATATATAATTGTAAATCTCACTTCGCATGACTGTTACCAATTGGCTCACCTCCCTGTCTGTCTGTCTCCCCTAGCCTATGAGCTTCAAGAATGCCCGGACCCGGAGCCCTTCCACTATGGGGTGGTAGTGGGGGCGGGCTACAACGTGGGCCAATCCATTTCCTTCGAGTGTCTCCCGGGTTACCAGCTGACTGGACAGTCGATCCTGACCTGTCAACACGGAACCACGCGCAACTGGGACCACCCCGTCCCTCGCTGCGCAGGTACTCTGCTCACTAGAAGTTATTATAATAATTTTCTTGTGAGTTTACTATCTCAGTTAGGACCAGGTTGTATAGGTCACTCAACATGGCCACAGAAGAAGGCAATGTCTTCAGTAACCCCCCCCCCCCCCCGTCAGACTAAGTCCTCGTGTTAGGGGTGCTCTGTGTCCAGTTTGACTCTGGCCTCAGGACTAGTGCTGATGACCCTGCTGGCCTATTCACACCTCCCTCTCTGGTAGACAGGAGATCTGCTCACCAGAATTAACACCAGGCACGAGAATGGAGTGAAGAGTGGAGGAGATGTGGTGGAGGAGAGAACCCCTTGTCCTTGGCCTAAATTCTCACCCTCCGGATCATCACTTATTTGTTAAGGCTGGTGTCAGCTACAGCCAGGGAGGGAGGACGGCCATGACAGTGGTCCTACGATCGGGACTGTACTGGAGCAGTGAGTTGTGCGCGTGTGTGCGCGAGCAATGCTTGCGAAATCGCAAATGACTGTAAAGAGGTCTGAGAAGGAACGATGCAAGAGAGAGATAAAGACGGATGGAAGAGGAGGAGAAGGCGCTTGACAGAGTGGTGGGAAGGATCTCCAACTAGTGTTTAGAGTTTGTTAAAGTGGATCAGTCTTTCTCGCTTTGTCTGGCTAGAGGGTGAATCGCGAGGTGACTCACCCGTGTGTGGTGCACAAAGGGGTGTGTGTGCGTGGCCGTGTGTGTGTTCGCTTGAGCCGATGTGTGGACATGTTCCTGTGCGAGTGTGAGCCTGCGAGCCATTCTCCAAATACACATCACACACACACACACACAGTTATCTCCACACTACACACACACACAACATCTCCATCCATTCTACCAAAACGGAGGTGAGGTAAACCAAGCCCACCTCCTCCCTGTGCGTTAGGAGGTGGGTCAATTACACTCTTGGAGAGGAGTGTAATTGACGAGCCTAAGAGACCCGCTGAAACGGCAGAGCAAGGAGGACAGCACAGAGATAAACTCACCTGAGCACACCTCCCACCACGCTTGACATTTGGTAATCGTCCTGGAAAATATCGGAATCGTTTCACAGATTGTCTTTTTGTAAATCGTGGAAGTGGAAACATGCGGAGCTCTAGTGTGTAGTGTTTCCATGGTTAGACTTGTTAGCTGTTGGTGGGCTTCGTTTTACATGACGTTGTATTGATTTTGCAGAAGCTTTTATTCAAATGGACATACCGTACGAGTAGTGCACATAGACAGTGCAACAGAAATGTCAGTGGTTATAGTGAAGGAACTGTCTAGAATCGCCAAGGCACACTGTGTCAGTAACATCTCAACTAATTCTGGAACATCTTAAGTGCAACATCAAATAGTTGCACGGGTGCAGTCACTTATGAGACCTGAAGTACAACATGCAGAGAAAAGACATTTGCAGGGATCACAAACAGTAATGTAGCATTGAGTGCTGCGTCCGTGCTAAGGCCAAGCGAAGAGTGAGTTCATCTTCGTAGCTGCTTCTCACTGTGGCTATGCTGATGTGCCTGGTCAAACACGCTGGCTAACACCTCTCCCTCCTTGCCCTCCCCCCTCCCTCCGTCCCTTCGTTCGCACCCCTCCGTCTCTCCTCCCCTCATCCTGTCAGCAGGTCAGCGTTGAGGTCCCTCCCTCTCACTCTCCTGTCTGCATGCGTGTCCACGGCGAGAGACAAGAATCGATCCTCATCCCCTGGCTCGCTCACCTCTCCTCCCCTGTTTGTGCATCGCTCGCTCGCTCTCCGTTTATCTACACATCCGTTTATACGCTCATCTGTCTATCTGTCTGACCCAGCTTTCCATCTGCCACCCCCCCCCCCCCCACTACTACGGACTCTCTTCCTTTTGAGCTCGGAAAAATAACGTTTTTACCCTCCTTGCTTCCTTCACGTTTGTCCTCGACGATAAAACAACATCTCTTCTCTCTTGTCTTTATCGGCTCTCTCCATCCCCCACAGCTTATGTATCCTCTCTTCCCTCTTTTCTCTTCTATGTATCTCCCCCACGTCCTCTCATCCTCGCCTTGGCTCTCTGTGCCTCCCTTCCCATCCCTCCATCTTAGGTGCTTGTTAGTTTCACGCTCACAACCTTACTGTTGGACGCACTTGCGAATCTGCAATGTGGGAGTCAGGTGGCTGAGCGGTTAGGGACTCGGGCTAGTAATCTGAAGGTTGCCAGTTCGATTCCCGGCAGTGACAAATGATGTTGTGTCCTTGGGTGAGGCACTTCACCCTACTTGCCTCGGGGGGAATGTCCCGGTTTACTGTAAGTCGCTCTGGATAAGAGCGTCATGTAAATGTTTTCCCTCTCACTCTCGTCTTTCTCTGTGTCTCTCCATCTTGCCTTGTCCACATAGATCACTGTCACAGGAAGGTGGCGGTGGGGGTGGGTGGTGGGGGGGGGTGGGGGGGTGTTACAGGTCTAACCCCTTCACATCATCTCAACAATATGACGCATGCATGCACACATGCAGGACACACACATACAGTCACACACACGCTTTTGTCTCCCTCTCTCTTTCACCCTGACCAGTCGATCGATGGCGTCAGCGCACGGCTCACCTCGATGCAGAGTCCAGGTTTTAATCAATGCTCGTGATCGATAGCTCATTTAGCAGCTGGGCCCACAGCAAAGGGTCACTCTTCACCAGTGGGATTAACACGGCCTGCGCCTCCACGCTGCACACACGCACGCACGCGCACGC
This sequence comes from Osmerus mordax, assembly GCF_038355195.1. Lineage (NCBI taxonomy): Eukaryota > Metazoa > Chordata > Actinopteri > Osmeriformes > Osmeridae > Osmerus > Osmerus mordax. The sequence goes on from NW_027120584.1 coordinate 11,400, forward strand.
GCGCACCACAGACAAGCACTCGCACACACTGTACCTATATACGAGCACATACACATGCACAGTCCATATGCGTGCTCGCACCCGCGCGCACGCTCTCAAGAAGAAGACAGCTAGCTGGAGAGTAGAGACAGGGGAAGGAGAGATGTGAGTGGAGGAGAACACGTACGTCTCTAAGTAGCCACAGGCTCCCATGCTCCTAGTCTGAGCTGAGAGGCAGGGTATTCTCTAAACTTCTGGATTGCTGCTGCACAATACGTTCTGCTTGTGCTCTGTCTCAGCACGCTGGTGGGGGGGGGGGGGGGGGGGAGTGTGTGTAGTGCGTAGGTAGTTGAGCATGTGTGTGTGTAGAGTGGAGGTAGTTGAGTGTGCGTGTAGAGTGGAGGTAGTAAAGTGTGTGTGTGCGTACCGTGGAGGTAGGTCAGTGTGTGTGTAGTGTGGATGGGAATGTGACAGTGTGTGTGGGGGTTTTATGTGGGATTTTACTGTGCTGTTGATTTTAGGATGTCGTGTTTTTGTCTCCAGCTATGTGTCTTGGGAGGGCTTCATATAAAAGGAGTGAAACAGCACCTTTAGACTTTACACTGAACAGCCCCAGAGCACGGACTCTGTTAGAAGAGTGTATGCGTGCGTTGGACTGTGAGTATGTCTGTGTGTGTGTGTGCTTGTAGAACATATGTACTGGGGATCCAGAGGGGTCTGTGCTTACATGGACCAAGTCATTGTCAGCCAGCTGTCGTCCGTTATGCAGCTCAGCGTGACCCCCCTATCACCCCCCCCCCCCCCCCTCCCACCCCCAGACCCATCCTGCCCCCTCAGGGAGGAGGTTGGGGCCTTATCTTTCCAGAACACTCCACCCAAGGCCTCGCTAGCTAACAGGCTTTCTTGGTTAATCTTTAGCCCTGACAAGCTCCCCAAAACCAGCGAGAGAGGGGTGGAGAATAAGGAGGAGAGAGAGAGAGGAAAGAGAGAAAAAGAATCCCTATTTTTACAGATTCTGCTGAAATATCATGCTCTCTGTACGCGGTTTTATTCACTGTCTACTCCATGTCTCCCTCTCTCTCCCCCCTCTTTCCTGCCCCCCCTCTCTCTGTCCCTCTCCCTCTCTTTCTCTCTCCCTCCAGTACCCTGTGGGGGGAACATCACGTCAGACAATGGCACCATCTTCTCTCCCGGTTACCCTGACGACTACCCCAGCTCCTCAGACTGCACCTGGCTGATCACCGTGGCGACGGGCATGGGAGTGCAACTCAACTTCACCCTGCTGCAGATCCACGGCCCTCACGACTACATCACTGTCTGGTAGGCCTACTGCCCTCACTGTGACTGGTAGACGGTACAGTAGACACACTGCCCTCACTGTGACTGGTAGACTAGTAGATACACTGCCCTCACTGTGACTGGTAGACTAGTAGACACACTGCCCTCACTGTGACTGGTAGACTAGTAGACATACTGCCCTCACTGTGACTGGTAGACTAGTAGACACACTGCCCTCACTGTGACTGGTAGACTGGTACAGTAGACACACTGCCCTCACTGTGACTGGTAGACTAGTAGACACACTGCCCTCACTGTGACTGGTAGACTAGTAGACACACTGCCCTCACTGTGACTGGTAGACTGGTACAGTAGACACACTGCCCTCAGTGTGACTGGTAGACTGGTACAGTAGACACACTGCCCTCACTGTGACTGATAGACTAGTAGACACACTGCCCTCACTGTGACTGGTAGACTAGTAGACACACTGCCCTCACTGTGACTGGTAGACTGGAAGGTCTACTGCCCTCAGTGTTAACTCTGTCCTAACTAACCATGCTGACATGGTTTTCTGTGTGTTGGTTGTTTGCAGTGTATTCTAGATTTATCAGACACAATATAAGATTTTGTCCAGTATGATTACATACAGTAGTACTGGCCTCAGGTCTGCCTCCCGCTTTCTAACCCTCTGCTATCTACTCCCCCAATCTCAGAGCAATCTCTTTTCTTTATCACCTTCACCATTCACTCCCGAGTCTAATTTTTTCGATATTCTCTCTCTCTTCCCTTTTTTTCGTGTTCCATCTTGCCTCTCCCTTTTTTTCCCCGCCTTTCCTTTCTCTTTGTTTCCAGGAATGAGAGAGTCAAGGTCCAGTTCACTGGATAATCTCCTCTGCGCCTCTCAACCCCCGTCTCTTCTTCTCCTCTCTCTTTCTTCCTACTCTTCCTGATCTTCCTCCTCCTAATTCCCCTCCTCTTTCTCTCTCGCCCTCCTCCCTCTACCCCTCTCCTTATTTCCCTCCTCCTTCTGCTCCTTCTCTCTCCCCCTCCTCCCTCCCTCCCTCCCTCCCTTTCGCCTGTCCTCTTCTTGTCCTCATCCCCTTTCCCTTCCTCTCTCTCTCCTCTACTTCATCCTCCTCCCTTTCCTCCTCACCCTCCCTCCTCTCTTCCCACCCTCCTCTCCCCGCCACCCTCCCCTGGTTCCCAAACTCTCCGTCACGTCCCTGTCTCCATCACACACTATCTATTCTGTCCATTCCTTCATCTCCCTCTCCAACGGAGCGTCCAGGTTGCTGATTGGCTGTGGGATGAGGAGAATGCTAATGAGGGTTGAGAAAGTGTTGATGGAATTTCTGAGCATGCTCAGACATGCAGATGCTAGATCGCCAAGCTTGTTTGTGTAGTGTATGTGCTGTGTGTGTGTGTGTGTGTGTGTACAGTGTGTGTGTGTGTGTTAGGCCCAACCTGCCTCCTCTCACCTGGACATGGGTGGGTGAGAGCCATATGTGTAGGCAGAGACAGGATTTATCATCCACTGTGGCTGCCAGATCCAGTTCATCCCCCTCTCAGTGAGACCAGCATCCAAAGGTCTCAGATAGCCCAGTTTCTGCCAACCTGGCAACCCAAATCAGACTCGACAGAAACCCACACGGTCCAAAAGTCTGTTTTCCCTCCTCCGCCAGTTTGAAGCATCCAGCACCTCACCCTTGTTAACCTCTCCTCCTATCTTGCTTGTGTTTCGGGCTACATGGACTCCTGCTGGTTCCAGAGACCCCTCCAAGCTTACCTCCATCCTTCCCTACTTCCAAAACCTCCGCTGCTAAGTACTCCTTGTCAAAACATATCCCTCTGCCGGCATCATCATCAAATCTCCGCCCTTCCCGTAGACTCCTAGAATCCACTGCGTGCTTCCTGCGGTGCTTTTCCCGCTCCCTGGGACAAACCTGTTTGGCGCCTAGTCCATGGCTCGCTCCCTCGCGTCCCGTAAACACAGCCACTGAGCAAGCTCGCTGGCCCGTCACCAAGGTCTGCGGGCTGGGAAACCCAGGGCGGCGCCACGGCATGCTTGGCGCTCCCCAGCCAGCAGTTACTGGAGCCCCTTGTTATCTCCCTCGGCCAGCCCCACCACACCACACAGATGGTTCCTAAGCGCTTTGGTTGCTGGAGGAACAGGGCGAAAGGAACAGGGCGAACCACCCTCATTGGCCCGCTCCGTGCCGGGGTGGGGAGTGCCAAGACAGGGGTGTCGCCTTCCAAAGGCCATTCCCCTACCGGACGGACATTCCCTTTTCGGAATATCGTTCCTGCATATGTCCGTTGGCTGATGTTTTCTGAGAATGTCGGGGGGGTTTTGTCTTCTCAGGATGAGAGTATGGATCCAGAGAGTAGCTTGACCTTGTGAAGCTGTGTGTGAGCATTGTTGACCTTTCCTCTCCCTTATGGATGTGTGGGTGGGGGAGAAG
>NW_027120585.1:0-13491 GCF_038355195.1 Osmerus mordax
GGGCACTCCTCTACTATCCAAATCAATTATTCTAATTATTCTTTAACCGGTAATAGCACTTTCACAACAGATTAAAATCAGGGACCCCATTTCCCTCAACTATAAGATATTAATCACAAATATTTTGGAAATGCCATGGATTGCCATGGCAACAGACACATTAGGCTAAACAAGCTGCTAATGTCAGTCAGTGGATCTTCAGACAACCGGTGTCATGTCAATGAGGGTCAGTCAGTATGTTATCATCAGTCTAACACCCACCAACTATGACATCACCAGAGTATGTCAGGGCCTGAATACCAGGTGCATTCAGCCCCTTCCCTCCAAGCTTTTCAGCAGTCCCTCCTCACCACCCCACCTACCCTCAGCATGCAGAGGTGGCAGCCATTTTCCCTCAGAGGCCTGGCGTGTGTTAAGCTCCGACGCCTGGTGAGAGCCACAGGGACCTGGGTAGTTGAAAGCAGCTTTATGGTTGCTGCTCCCTTCAAAGGCACACCGGCAACGTCCAAAACATGAGGAGACAGATCAAAGGGCTGGCTACCTCGCGCTAATTAGTAGGTGGAACCTTGGTAATGTGCACAAACCATTGTCCGCCTGAGATAAGGGCAAGGAAAGATGAAGAGAGAAAAAGAGAGAGAAAGTGAGGGAGACTGTGTGTGTGTATGTGTGCGCGTGTGTGTGTGAGAGAGAGGGAGAGAGATGCAGAGAGATAGCACAGCTTTGACATCTCAGGTTGACTTTTCGATGCATATAAGCCACATCGGACAGTTAGCATAGTGTCTGCAGTTTGCCTGCCTTGTTAACACTGACACTGGCTCAAGGCTACTGGAGAGAACGTATACGGTAAAAAGAAATCCACTGCCGCAGCAAATATTTGATTATATGATTTTCGGTGGATTGGAGATGGTGGCCGCTGTTGACATTTGTACAACATCCGCACAATCTGTCTGTCTGTCTGTCTCCCCCGTTTTTTATTGCACCCACGCACCACACCACGGTTGGCACCACATTTCCAAACATTTCCTGTTGCAGGAACATGGCTGGGAGATGGTTGCGTGAGGCATATTCAACCTGAAGAAGAACCGGCGTGCTGCCTGTTTGTTACACTACCAACAGGTGCTATGTTTGTTGCAGTGCCAGGCGTGTCACATGCATGCCACCCCCATGAGCATGACATGGCAGCTACAAACAAGATCTGCCGTGCCTGCAAGCTGACAGAAGGCATACATAATGAAACACTTAGCTATCTTCCACAAACTTCTGTCTTAGCGATAAGACACCATGGAGATCTTCCCAATGTACCCACAAGCAGGAGCATGAAAATATTCTTTCATGTGTTTGAGGTGGTGTCATGTAGAGGTACTACAAATCTAAAAGAGTCCCAGAGCTAAACCAGTGTGTACACATACGCTGCCATCTCTCTGGTGTTCTCTCACGGCTTGGCGCGAGCCTCGAAAAGAGATTTGAAGTTCAAATCTGTCATCATTACCTGTTCGATTGGTTCTTTTGGAGCCAAATGTGCAGCTTGTTTTTTTTACAGAAGCTCTGGGGGAGAAACAAAGCAGAGTCAGCGGTGGTCCTTCGGCGCCATGGGAACACGCTAATGATCGTAATTAAGGGGACTCTGCTTAATTAAGATTAGATTTCTTTTTATCTGCCACATCAAGGATTCTGTAGTCCAAGTCTGATTGGCGTCTCATTGTAGTCCATTACGTGGTTAACCAACCATGTTAATTTCAAGTCTATGCCTATCAGTGAACTGATGTAATTCACAGAGAGCATGGGGCAGAACCCCGTGGTTAAAACGTGTCTGGCGCGAGACATATTTCGAGGGTCTGAATCCAATGCCTGGAGCACTGTTGATACACAAGTTCAGTATAATCAGGACTTTGAGTCCGGATCCAAGTCAATCCACATCATGGGATGTGGTCCTCCTGAATCGCATCAGCTTTCATTAGTATTTGATTACCATTTCGGTGTGCATTCAATAGGATGCAGAATGTCTGGTGTAGGCAAACTATTGATTGACCAACTACTGTTATGCTGTTATCAATAAACATAATTGGGTGGCTTGAAGGAGATGTGACTGGCTTGGTCTGTGTCTTTCCTTCTGCCCTGCAGGGCATATTGCAGAACCGCTGGTAAAGGTTCCTCTTTGAAAGTTGCTGCAGCATGTATTCTAAAAGGCCAAATTTGACCATGTGACAACTTGGATGTCTGACAGCTCCAGTGTATCTAGATTCACTTTGTGGCATGCTACCAGATTGGTAGCATTTTCGTGCAATTACATGGGTTTTTAGACATCAATTAGCAATCCAATGAAGTCTTGATGTGATGAATGGCAAAGTGTAACAGCGAAGGAGCTACCGAGCTCTTTAATAATGATCGTTCAGATTACATAGATCAGACAACAGCCTGGAAGACAGACAAGCCAAGGTCATCATTTAGTAACAGACATGGAGAGAGGGAGAGAGAGAGAGAGAGAGAGAGAGAGAGAGAGAGAGAGAGAGAGAGAGAGAGAGAGAGAGAGAGAGAGAGAGAGAGAGAGAGAGAGAGAGAGAGAGAGAGAGAGAGAGAGAGAAAATACCATTTTAGTCAATCATGCTTCTGTGGTTGGTATTCTGTACAATACCTTGTTGCAATTTTCATACACCGTCCTTTACTTGTTTTAATTGAATTTGAAAAATTATATGCATGAAGGGATTGATATATCTTTGATGATTGATAAGATGAATGATTATCAACTTTTTAGACAGGTGCCATTTGTTTGAAATGAAGATGAATGTGATTCAATGCAGCACATACGACTAAACAGCTCAGTAATTGAATTCCATTCTCCCCCTCCCCCTCCCCCTCTCACTGTCTCTCTCTCTCTCTCCCCCTCTCACTGCCGTTCACCGTCAGTGGAATGTTTCAGCTGCATGATTGTAATTGCTTACTTTACAGTGTAGTTTGAAAGTCACAATGCCCCCCTAGTCATAAATATACTTTTGTTTATTAACTTTAATACTCGTTATGTTTTGTACCCTCTTGTGCCTACTCATTTAGTTGACGCTGCACCTTGCTAATATTTAAAAGTTTACGCTTACTTGGTTACCCTGGGCCACTGGTTAATTTATTTGGGTCAGTGGCTTTGATGAATTAGCTTCTAGATTTTTCCCCGCACTGTCAAGCTCTGATTAGATTTTCTGAGGACTGGCAATGTGATCTCCCCATAGCAAGTTATAAGAAAATCATATTTCTTATAATCTTTTTTTGTCCCAGGTCATGGTCGGTTACATTTCAATCAAGTGCCATTGAGAAATGAAAGTATTTTTGTGAAGTAAATGTACACTATATAGTCTCTGTTAAGTCATTATTGCTGCTTTGACCGGAAGTAGCTCATCTGTGTGTCCTGTTATAATGTAGCAGACCCTTCTGCTGAGTCTATGAACCCAATTAGACAATTACCAGTAAACTATGTTTGTATTACCCCAACTGCAAGTCACCACAAAGAACTGACTGCATGTTGATTGAGCTTTTTCAATGCACAGAATCTTGCCCATTATCTGTCTGGCACAAGCCAAATAATTCATTCTAAATAATGAAAAGACACTTCAGCAACTCTTTAGAAGCACCATTCAACCTTTTACTTTAGCCCTTCAGATCCAAGTAAATAAGTTATGCAGCTTGTTCCCCATGCATAATTCACCTTGCCTGGTGTACATCTGAACCTCCTGATGTATATGTATAAATAAATACAAGTAAATGTATATATGGAGTACAATGCCAGACAGCAACAGTTACTGACAAGCAAAACAAATTGAACAGCTGCAATTATTATGTGAAAGAGGAATTTTGAAATGTAATAACAATGTATAGATTTTAAAATATTTATGTTCAAGCTTGTATCCATCAACTGACAAATAAACTCAAATTTAAGATAAAAATTTCTAAAGTGACTTTGCAAGTTATCCTGCTGGAGAAAAACTGCAGAGTTTGTATGCCGCAACTTTTAGTTTTTACTTAGCTTAAACAATGCAACAATTATGTAAGCAGGGGGAATACTTCACTTCTTGTAGCTGCATCCATAAGCATAAGAATTAGATTGGTGGCGGCTGCATTTGCATCTCAATTGTTGCACTCACTGCTTCACTACTGTTTATGGAAAGGCCCATTGATGAGGTTGTTGTTGTTGGTTGTTTATCATATGAGTCTCACATACACTTTGCATACACAGAGCTCACCAATGACAGCACACTGTTCAATTCTAATGCACATATCTAACTGTGCCAATATTATCTCCGCGAGCCCAGACGTTTTGTAATAACCGTGGTCTGTGAATGGGTTGTTTTATTCAACTGTGTACTTTTGGCTTTTTCAAATACTAAAAATGAATAAAAAAAATGTACCCGTGTCTACTCCTCTCCAGTTACTTTGTTGCCGTCCTCTTTCATTTATCCCAGGTTGTCGAGAAAATGTGAATCAGAAGGATTAGGTTTTATGTCAAATATTTTGAGCACAAATTGCTGAAAATACAGTGTTTCATTTAGTAGAATGCAATTTTGATTCATCTTTGAAATCGAAATACCACATGCTAATCTAAAGTTAGTGAAATGTTTGACATTGGTGTGGAGACTGTCAAAAAGATGTAGGGTTGGCCAGAACTGTCTCATTCCAGGGTCAGGTCTGCACAACTGAGAAAGACCATCTCCTTCAGGTTGATTTCAGCTCTGATGGGGTCTCAGTCCACTTTCCACTCACATCATTGTTCCTTAGTAACCCAGACTACTCATTTATTATTTTGCGTTCATTTCTGTCTTATGCCTAGAAAAGCGATACAGTATTGAATGCCTAGAATCCAGAATTACAATGGCTGACACTTATAGAGAACAAGGTTAACTGTAGGTTAACGTGTCCCCGCTCAGTAAACACTCCCGTCCACCCTTCTCCAGATGTGAATGGGCACAAAGGATGTGTCAAATGAGAGATGTGCATTACTGCAGCAGGTCTCTACAATATGTTTCTCTGTCTCTTCTCTTGGTTTCTTAATGTCTCTGTTCCTCTAATCTCTCTCTCTGTATCTCTCCCCCTCCCCCCTCTCTCTCTGTATCTCTCTCTCTCTCAAATTAGGATTGTAATGTGATTTCTTGTCAAGCCCGAAAACGTACAGCACTATAGATTGGGGAAACGTGGTTAAGCATTGGGAGAGAGCAGCACAGCGGTGGTGGGATGTGGTACACCATCCATCAGGGAGACTGCAGGTCCCTGAGGCCGCCTTGTTCAGCGCCAGGCCCCAGTGGCGAGGCCCCTCTGCCTGCTCCCCTCCTGCACTGCCAGGCTCGTGCACAGCACTCCCTCTGGGCCCACTTATCTGGAATGGGCACGTCCACCGGGGACAGGGTACGAACTCTGGAAAGAACCACACCTGTGATTTCATGGTGCCCGTGTCGTAGATATCCAAACAGAGATGCATGCTAATAACAATTGGGTCACATGTTCATACTTTCTATGTTCTTACTCTGCTTGACTGAAATGGCCTTGGTTTCCATTATCTACATTTGTGGTTGCAGCATAATAAGTTGTGACTAAGCATGACAAAGTGATGAATGGGAGTCGGGCAGCCTTTTTGGTTATGGAATGTAAAGAGTATTAACATACTGAATATAATTTGTACTACAGTGCTTTAGTCCCGCATCTACAGAGATTTATCCTTATCAACTCTGTGTTTATATGTATCCATCAGAAATCTGCCCTATGCTCTCCTGAAACCCAATTTAAATGCAATTGATTTTCCGCTGCTTAAATGTGCAGTGAACCATACAGGCACTGTAAAACATTTCAATAATCTCTTCGAGTAAATAGTGCAAACATGTTGCACATTTGCATATCACGAGAGTCAATCTATTGTTAAACCGAGTTAGACTGAGTAGCTTTCACACTGTGTTGTTTGTTTGAGTTCATCTGTTGTGGGGTTGAGATAGGACACCTTATATCAGCCTGCCATCAAACACCCACAGGGGGCTTTGCTATTGCCATTTGCTTTGATATCTTTAAAGGATTCCGTGATGTATAGACAAACACATTCACCGTCACATGGGAAGACCTGGGCAGGAGGCTCATCCTTTTCTCTCTTGTTAGGAGCTTATGCATATTCCATTATTCAACAGAAACTGAATTATTAAAATGAAGTGATCTTCGTTCTGTGGGTCTGTGGTCCTTTACCTGCACAATGGAGGGGCTCTCTCATTTGTGTTCTGGGTGATTGCTCTTCAAGTTCTGCTGAGACGAAAAAGGAAAAGGGTAGATGGCACAGGAGGGGAGTGGATAGAGATGGAATTTATACTGTTATATATTTTATATATATTTCCATAAAGATTTTATAAAACACATGATTATAGAAATATACCGCTGCAAAACTGGTACACAATTCAGAAAATATCGGTGTTATGTAATTTGTGACTGAATAAGTTTGTGTCACTGCAAAAAAGCTTGCATAAATGATTCTTCTTTTAATGAGAAATGTTTTTTTTTTTTATCGATTGATGATGCCCTCAACACTCCAAATCCAGGATGGATTAAACAAATAATGTAGATTACTCAAATCTAGACTATTTAGACTAGACTTACATTCATACAGGTACATTATTTGGAATATTTTACAAAACCTGAAGAGCCTACAGATTTACATTTACATTTAGTCATTTAGCAGACGCTCTTATCCAGAGCGACTTACAGTAAGTACAGGGACATTCTCCCCGAAGCAAGTAGGGTGAAGTGCCTTGCCCAAGGACACAACGTCATTTGACACGGCCGGGAATCGAACCAGCGACCTTCTGATTACAAGCCTGACTCCCTCACCGCTCAGCCACCTGACTCCCACCCTACAGATCAAATATACCTTGAATATCTTTTCATATCTTACATGTGTGTCCCTATCAAGACGGATGGAGGGACACTCCTCCCTTTTCTCCTCTTCTGCCTCCATCCCAGCCTCCTAGCCGAGAAGATGTCTTGATGACTCAGAATGATGAATCAGGTTGGATATGTGAAGACTACCAGGAAACACTATTAATTTCCTTTCATAGAGCCAAACAGAAAGACAGATGTCCTCTTTTGTCTCACTAGTGCAGTGCCTGTGGTATATATTTCAGACTGTGACAGGTTGTTAATTTTTCAAGTTAGGGTACAATTTTCCTTGGGTATTTACCTTTTTCTTATCAAATAACAACGAGCTGAATAGTTCAGTGCCCTATATTTCTGACTATGACTGGTTACTAGTTCTTCTAGTTAAACAGACTGAATGTTATTTTTCTTGTACATTTTCCTATTTCTAATCAAATAGCAATAAGCTGAATAACCTTGTCAGTTACTCACTTCTACAGTCTATGCAACCAATTAGTCACGTGGGTAGTTAGCTAACTAGCATTAGGTGCTGAAAGCCAGGCTACAGGCCTACATCTAGGTAACTAATGCTATGTGGGAATACAGCCACGACGATTCTTGCGAAAATTGAGCCACAGATACAGACGCACAGAGATTCCTCATCTATTCTATTCAATTCACCTTATTAATCCTGAGGTAAATTCAAGCATTTCGGTAACTCTGTGTGCAATGCTATAGTAAGCATATAAATAAAAATAAACAGAACATAACATGATGTAACACAAACCATGTTTTATATATGATTTAAGAATAACTTACAAACAACATATAAGCAACGAAACAACAAGATGGGATCACAAGGAATTCTCATTAGAGATGCCTGACCATGAATCACGTGTATTACTCATACTGCAGGCTTTCACATTGAGCCATGTTAGTATCCTTACAGTGACATTGTATTATTCTTCTGTTGCCAGTTGACTCTCTTCAAAACTTTTCTGTTTTAATGTATTAAAAGTGAGTCTTGTGAGAACAATAACACAAGGTGCCAACACTGGATATTGAGCAACTGCTTCAAAATAATTCACCATGAAAGACGGTGTGGATCCAATTACTCCAGAAAGTGCAACAGACTGGTACAGGGCATCCTTTCAAACTGCACGATCCTGCTGTCAAATGACTTGTTCCAAGAAAGCACATAAAATATCTCATTACATAACAAAAGAGCTTCCAGATAGCAAAATTTCCAATGCCCCGTTTAGCAGAGATTTAAAATAACAATTCCCATCGCGATTGACAAACGTCGCTTAACTCCCCTATTCACACAACAATAGGATGGAGCCGGCCCTTCCACTGAGAAGCGAGGCAGCGAGGGAGACAGCTGAAAAGAATCAGTAGGGGGAATCTCTCACTTCTTAAGCTTTTCAGTAATGCAATCCTCGGCTTCAGTGTCTACATTACCTCATGGGACCTACCTCCGGTTAGTCACGGGGCGGAGGCTTGTAGGAGGTCTTACTTAAGGACTAACAATGGATTCATATTCTCACTGACTGTATTAGGGGACACTGTAGAATACGGGGACCCTTTGAAAGCTCAGCTTTGAGATAGTAAGTCATTACATTATACCTGAATCAAAGAATCTGACTTGTTATTCTTCTAGAGCTCTCTGAGGTGTTAGGCTGCATGAATAAGCTATGGGTTTACAGCAGCTCTCTGATTGCGGCGTGCCAAGTGGACACGAGCAATGCTATGTGGGCTATTATTGCTTTCGTATTGGGGCTTTGTAACTAGACCCCCAGACAATCCCTTCTCTGGGCATATCAATTAAGGGAGAACACATTTTTAGGTAACTGAAAGAAGGGATATCAAATGGCACTGTCTGATGCCTCAAATATCATAACCAAAACAAACCCTGAAAACCCCCCATCAAAATAAAGTGTGAAATAATCACCTCGCAGCAGACATCAAACCAAGCTGCCTTCACTGAGATGGCAAAGCTTTTGTCTGGAGATTGAGATCCTGGCAGTGTGAATTCGGCCAAACACAGTGTTGATTTCCTTGAGATGAAGGCGAGACAAATGCCAGCGAAAGACAAATGACAACGAGTTAATTTGCGTTTGGGGGAACATGGACAGTTTTCAGACTCGACGTCAGGGAGGATGGGTGGAGAGAGCTGTAGAGGTGGCAATGTGTTCTGTCACCTTGCTGACTAACACTGTCACTGACACATCCCTATAACCACTGTGACACATTCACTGGCTCTCCAAATGATCAGCTAGCTCATGTTGCCAGCCAGCCAGCATCCTTCTCTGGCCTTCAGCCTGTGGAGAGCTACTCCTGTCACCCAGCTAGCCAACAGATCATTTAGTCATATTTTGTACAGTCTTGACATAACCCCCCCAACCCCCACCAAGCCGCCTGGCACGACATCACCAAGTTCTTGTAGTTCAACACCAAGGTCTTCCCACTTCCCAGTCTGGTCCTGACTGGCCCTCACATCCCCATTTCCACCATATCACTCTTCCCGCTAAATGCTAACATTGCCACCAAGCAGTCAGTTCCAAAACTACAGAGACACTGTGAAAATAATATGTCTCCCAGAACCGGAGCCAATGACAACTGAGGAGAGAGAGAAGGAAGCTGAGAGGATGCTGCCTGAGTGGTTTGTTAATTGGAGAGAACGTTCAGCAGATCCCCTCAGAAGCAGATGACATCCCACCTGCTCGCTTGTCAGTCTAGTTGACTTATGTAGCAATATGGCCCTGACAGGAGTCTCAGAGAGTTGGTCTCCTGTCCTGATGGGAGAAGATGACTGCAGTAACTGACTCCTGCATATATATATATATATATAGACCTATATGTTACTTTCCATGACCACTATAGTATTTGATAACTAAAGTAATTCAGACAAGAAGATAAATATATTTTTTTACCCTGTTCATTTGCCTTGCCTTCTGTATGCAATATACAATAGCTTAGGCTACTGTAGAGGCGAGAGCCAGGGGATGTTTCTGCCCTGATTGAGTGTACTGTTTCCATTCAGATTTACAATATAAAAAAGTAAAATAACAATGAACAGTCATTGACATTTGTATGATTTCTTCTGTTCTGGAGCTGTGGAGATTGGATGCTCAAATCAAAAATCATAACTTTTAAACCTTAAAATCTATTTATTAAACTATGAACTATTATTTATTCAAACTTTTATATTTATGTAATATGATAGTTTAAACAGAAACCTGTATATCCTAAGGTTTACCCCCGGGATACACATGTATCAGAGAACCTAACCATTAAGCCATCTGGAGGCAGGCAAGTGTTGTAGCCGCTGATATCGATCATCCTTTACATTTCCTCTCACAGATAAAAGCTGCCATCTGGACACAGGTGTTATCTCTTTGAAAACTGGAAGTACAACAACCAAAAAGAAAGAAAAGTAATATTTCCACGTTGTTTCGAGCACCTTTCATTTTGCATGTGTGGTTGTGTGTGCGCGCGCGTGTGCAGGTGTTACCCTTGAGTTCTGCACACAAATAAACTGTACTTTCAACAAATATTTTTTGTTTTCTATGCACAGCTTCAACGCTATCTGATCCCTGACTAAGATCAAGCAACAAACCTTGACTAAATGTAAATTGTTTTTAAAAAATGCATACAAATAGGCTATTCATTTTATTAACATTGAAACAAACTGACGACTGAAAAAACATTGGTATGCCAATGCTGCCGCCAAGTGGTCATTTCATTTATGAAAGATTTGCTAGAAACAACGCAAAACGTAATAGCGATAGCCTATCGTTAATTTTACAATGTCCTCCTGTTTCAAAAGTTTGATAGATAACCTATAACCCGAGCAGAGGACGTGTGATGAAAGTATACATTATTATTTCACACATTTGACATAAATTACCCATCTACCCCAGTCAACATAATAGCTTGAGACATTTAAAAGATTGATATATTACCGAATTACAGGCAATGTGTGACATTAATAATGATGATATAGTGTTATCAACAATGACAGTTCTAACAATAGTTGTCAGTGCCGACCTCTAGCTTAACCCTGCTCAGCCAAGCCTTAACGTGCATAGCTGACAGAGTATACATTTGCATACTGCTTTCTCACTCTGTATGTCTCATTGGTATTTTTGTGACATGCCGGGCACTTAAAGCCGAACATGTCATCGTCACCCATCAAACGAAACAGGGCGTCTGTTTCGTTGTCTTGAAATCTTGAAGTCCTGAAACAAGTTTTTGCCAAGGGTTAAAGAGGTGAGTGTCCATCATTAGACTCATAGTTCAGGTTAAAGGAATGACTCCTATTAAGGGAAGGAACTGTGTGAATGAATTACATGGCTTGGAAATAAATTGACAATATTAATGTATTTGTCAATGTACAGTAATTTAGCGAACTCTTATCCAAATAAAAGTGACTGTACCATGTGATATTGAAACCGTCACCTGAGGCCACCATAGGCCTTGAGTCCTGTGTCATGATCAGTCTGTTCATCCCGTAAGGGTGCATGACATTGATTCCTTCAAAGGATACCTTGTTTACACAGCGGCCTGTTTTACAGAGCAAGAGAATATCTGCTCTGTGTTCAGGTATCTCTGTGTTTACCTGCCAGTGTAATGTGATGTCTATGGCAGTTAGAAAGAGAGAGGTTGGGCTAAAGGGGATGAGGATGTGTGGTGATGAGAAACTGGTTTAGCTCCTTGGTATGTGGGCGCTAAGATACTGTAGGTGGAGCTAAATCATAACTCACTGCTCACACCACTCAATGCTCCTTTTCTTTCTTTCTTTCTTTCTTTCTATTTGTCTCTTTCTCCTCCCTCCCCCATTCTCACTGTCTCTCTCACCCACTCTCTCTCTCTCTCTCTCACTCACTCACTCACTGTCTATTTCTCTATGTTCAGCTTGTTGTCACTGAATAGCACTGGCCATGATAAATATCTACCATGGTTTGTGTACATCCGGCCTGGATTGAAAGACCTTTAAGGCTCAAGATTAAAACCACATTGCGCTGCACATATAGCCTGTATCTGTGTGTTTACTGCATGTTTAAAGTCGAATGTAATTTGTCCCCCCCAATGTTGACGCCATGGCTGCGGCCTTGTTAGCGTTAGCGCTTCATGTTCTGATACAGACACACGCTCCACACGACCACCCTCCGAATCAAATCAAATACAATTTGATTTATACATTCAATACATTCAATTACAAGAAATGTCACAGAGGACTTCAACTGCAGCTACACCCACCTAAACCCCCAAGAAAGACATGAAAAAATTCCCAGGAAAGCTCTTTGAAAAAAATGCAAGGAACCCTGAGAGGAGCAATTCAGCGCCGGATCCCCTTCCTCCAGAGACGGTGGTGACACAGAGAGGTACAGATCATAGGCTAAACATAGTCATACATCAAGCTGGCAAATGGACGTCGAAACAGATATTCAGGATTCCACTTCAGTGCTCTGAGCTGGAGCATGTCAGTTTAGGCAGTGGTATAGCTACAGGTCATGGCTGGGAAGTACAGGATCAGCACAGCATGACAGCCAGGTACGATGTACATGATGGGACCAAGGACTCTGGGTTTGGCCCCAGAGTTACTGTAAGTAACCTTTTAGCCTAATGACCCCTGTTAATGTGGTGTTGACTGCAAACTAGACACTGGTGCCTGTGAGGGTCAGAGGTGGTGTTGTGTGAAGCAGTAGGACAATGTGTCGGATCCAGGTGCTCGATGGCCACTCATAGGTCCAGGCCTGTGGCCCGAGGGCTGGGCAACACTCCACTGACCCCAGTGTCCAGTTCCATGCTGGCCAAACCCTGCTGACCCCTGGAGAAGATGACCAGGTGTGAGGAGTCAACCCAGCGGAAGGACAGCTCATTTACCTCACCCAGCCTGATGGCTGGAATTCCAGGTAAACTTGTTGGTCGGTTTAACACATGGGTTTAAAGTAGTGGTTGGACTGCAGTCTTTGGTGAAATTGTCTTGATCAACCTAAATCTGCCATGAATAGAGTAATAGAGTTTGAAAGTATTGTGAAACCATCATTCGTTTATCCTACACAAATTTATCATTTTTGTGACACCCAAACTGAAATGGTTGTCACTGTTAATAGAATGTGTTATTGTCTCCACAGGCAAACAGGCTTACGTAATTTATTCTGTATTTCTGCCATTCTATGGCCTGTTGTTCTGGTGAATCTCAATCTACCAAAATGCTGACAGATTTCATTTTCTTTGAATACCACTGCACAAAGCTTTGTTGAGTCCTCATAAATCTCCAAGGAGCCTAAAACCGAGAAACCAGGCCTGTTCCTCAGTGTTCTCCATGCAGGCTGCTTTTGAACTGTCACACTGAGTAGTTACTGAGTGCGCTCTGACTGGGAACATGGGACACGAGAGGGGCCGCTCCGTGACAGCTTGTGGTTGTGGTTCCTGTCTCTCCTGGAACCCCGTCCCCAAAACATCTCTGGCTGTTGCCTGAACCCCCCCCCCCCTCTTCTTCCTTAAAGACCCTGCTAATTAAAGGACAGGAAGGGAGAGAACACACAGCAAGCTAAATGTGCAACTGTTTGGGAGGGTTTCTTTCCTCTCGTGTTCTTTATTATGTTCGATTATGCCATC
>NW_027120586.1:0-154036 GCF_038355195.1 Osmerus mordax
TTAGACATGGTCTATATCGGTTTTTGACCAAATTGGATGGTTTTTGTTAGCTTAGCCTAGCTTAGCATTGTTAGCCTAACCTAGCTTTGTTAGCCTAGCCCCTCAATTTCTGCCGCTTAGCGTTTGTCCACACGGTTCACGTCGATTAGATTGGTTTTGTTAGCTTAACCCTACTTAGCATTGTTAGCCTAACCTGACCTCATATTAGAAATCCAGTGGTTCGGGTTAGTTCAGCACTTTGCTCACGCTTTTGAGGCTCCCGTACCTGGTTCCTACTTATATAAGCCCCTAGGTTAGCCGAGCCCCCCTTCACTGGGGCGCTCTACTCCTGGTGGGCACTCTAGTCAGTTACCTTCAACCCGAGGCCTATCATCTCCGTCTCTCTGGTGTCCCTCCCTGCAACCAGGTTTAGTGGGGACACCCACACGCTAGTTGGGACTTGGGGCTCTCTCACATCATGGAGTGTGATCCCCCTCCCTGTGTTTAGTTTGGTTTTTTGAGTACCCGGACACCGTCACCTCTATCAGGGTTCGCCTCCCCTGGATACACTTAGGTGCTCTGACTGGGACCCCCCATTCTCTACCTGATCTGGATGGTATCGCCTGTTAGACACAAATAAATCTGATGTGGAGCCTTCTGGGAGAAGATACAATACACTTGTTTTGGATTTAAAGACCTCCATTGATCGCGTACGCGCGTCTGGACTTCTCCTCCAGACCTGGGTCCACAATACAAACTGTCCCTAATGTCCCCTGCATTCACAACATTCTCACCTAGAAGACCGTGGATGTGTTGGCTGGGGCTTCGACTAATTGACCTTACCAGCTCGCACAGTGGGGGGACCGCTTAGGGGGTGTGGATTTAGTATGGAGCCAGAATGGCCCCCATCAGACTGTCCGTGGAATGGTAGACCTTCCTACTCAGCCTGCCACAGCCGGTGGAGTTTGATTAGCTTGATATTTTCCCTCTAGCCTTTAGCCCGATTCCCCTTAAGCAGCCTCCTATCCTTATCTTACTACCATGAATGGACCTAGGTTGTGTTGCATGACGCTCGGCTCCTGGTTCAACTGGCCTCCTCGGCCAATCACCCACCGGGAGCCTCCTGACGCCCAATGGCAGAGTCAGAGGACATGGCTCAACAGCAGCAAGTCAACCTAGCATGCGGAAGCCACTACTCAGAGTTTATTCACATCTAATAGCCTACGTATTTCTAGTTTTTGCTCTCCTTATTTGGATTCACATCCACGGACACTGAGGCCTGGACCGGTACTAAGGGCTATCACCGTGTGTTGGCCACCTGGGGATGTTCCTTTTATACATTCCCTCACTCCCACACGTGACGATGGAGCCCCAACCGCGTCACCCCCCTCACCACATGTGGAGAAGAATGAAGTGGACGCTACGGCCTGTATTGTCACAATACACATCCCTGTACAACTGCAGAGGTTGTGACCAGGTGACATCTACCCACAGAGGTGATTTTACCTGTGGCTGTGCCATTAGGTTTCCTGTGGAGTGGCGCCCTCACGCCTATTTTGTGTTTACACACCACTCTATGTGGTCATCTTCCTGGAGGGATTACACTGGAGACCAAGAAAAAGTGTATGCCACGGCCTGTACTCTCCAAATACACATCCCTGTACGGCTACAGAAGTTGTGACCAGGTGACATCTACCCACAGAGCTGTTTTTACCTGTGGCTATGCCATTAGGTTACCTGTGGAGTGGCGCCTTGACGCCTACTTTGTGTATACACACCACCTTTTGTGGTCATCTTCCTGGAGGGATTACGCTGGAGATCACCATATAGACTGGACCACATTTTTTCACACACATATGGATTTAGGCCTACTCTCTACTCTAGGAATCTAGACTGTTCTGTCCATTGAGGCCTAGGCCGGTGTCTTTATGAGTATCTTGTTCACTGGCTAATACCATAATCTCTGGACCACTTGGACTCACTGCGGGGCGTTTCACCCTCAGCGGTGATCTTGGTCTTGGGCCCTGTCATGGGGTTTTGGCCTTGGGTGACTGCCTGGGGTGGCTGTTGACATCAGGTATATCGGATGTGACCCTGGTGTCTTGCCTACCGGCTGTCATCTGTCAGGGCATGGATTAGGCACCATGGTCTGCATTGATGATTGGGGAATATCGGATGTGACCTCGACCACTTTGCGGACTCTGGTGGTCTGAGTTGTGTTGCTGTCCAGAGTAGGGATGTGCTTGTGTGACGTGGTTTCTCTGTGAGACGGCTGGCTCTAGGCCTCTGGATTATGTTGGTCGTGACCTCTATGGTGATTCTTAGTCTGAGAGCTGCTTTTATCACGTTTCTGTCACTGTTTTTTAGATACTTTGGCCATCCTTAGATTATCTTGGAGTCCTAATTTTACCTTGGAACGTTCTGGTTTTGCCTTTTATTCTAAGGATTTATTATATAATATATTATATTATATTAATAGGGATAATATTAGTTTACTGTTTACTGCTAATGTGTAGTCCAGTCCCTTATTGCTGCTCAACATAATAATTTTTTCGCCTGTACCTACACCCTGTTGTAGTGACCACGGACGCGCAGGGGCTTCCCTGGGATTTCCTCTCAGTGACGTCACCGCAGCAGGTCGTTCTTCTGCGGCAGCTATTTTTCACATAACGTAACAGTGCAGACCGGTTCTACACCTGTGTAAAACGTGATTCGTTTTTTCCCCTACACTCTGAGGATTGTACCACTCTACTGCCTCTTGGTTTGGAATTTTTTCTCATCTCCAAGTCTCCGTTTTCTGCTACCGAACGGCGTTGCTAGTTTTGCAGTGTTTGTTTACATTGGACTTGGCTGCACGTCCCGGTTCGCCACGTCAATCACGGACCTTACACTCCAATGGCAAGTGACATGATTTGGAGATCCCGCCCCTTGACGTCCTCTCTCCAAAAACTTTTTTCTTCGCCGTCACTAATACTCCGGTATTAATAAGCCTGTGTGTTCGTTTGAGACTGTGACTGCCGACCGGAGCTGCGTGATCGTAAGACCATTTCCCACCCCTCAATAATTTTTCTAACTTGCTTTTGCCGTTCATAAATTGTTTATCTAGTTTTTTATCGAATTATTAGCTTGTTTTGTGCCATATTCAGTACCATGCTGTGAACGCATGCGTGCTAGCGGACCTGTTGCTAACTAGCCCACTTGTTTTTTGCCCATGAACGCACCTGCTGCTACCACGCGCTGCAAGCATCCATCTTAGGATCTCCCATCTCACCTTCACTTCTCCATCTTCTGGGGCCATATGTAAGTTTTTCTTTCTAGTCTAGTTTGGTTGATTGATTTAATAGGGTGCATTTATTAATAACTTGGGCCTACCACCTCATACTCATACCCCACGCGTTTGCATGAACTGCTGATAGTGTGTGTGCATGCTTGTACTGCATGTCTGTGTATATGTATGCATGAATATAATGTACTTTCTCTTTTCTTCCCTCTCCCTCCTCCCCCTCCCATTCCATGCTCACACGTTCCTTTCTGTGCATAAGCACACACACATAATCTCAGGCTTTGCTCACACACATACTCTCACACACTCACACACACATTCTGTCTCTCTCTACTATTCTCTACTGGTCTGTTCCCCTCTCTCTCCTTCTCTAGGCACACACACATATTTTAGGCTTCTCTGTGCATTAAGCACTCACACATAAAGACAAACCCCCCCCCCCCCCCCTCCTTCCACAGGTTTTTCTGGACCCCCTTTCACTAATCCTAACCCATGCTTCTTCTTTTACAGATCTTCTCCTCCCACTTAGCTTGTTCACCACCCTGAGTGTACACACATGCCTCGCACACACACGCGCCCTCCCCCTCTCTCTCTCCCTCTCTACTCTTTTCCCTAGACGATAATTCTGAATACCGCTTCTGGTGGGCTGCCAGGAGGGCACCGGGGTGACCACCATCCTCCTTCTTTGGTGTAGCCTCGAGGTCCCCTGTCAGTCCGTAGCCTAGGATGGCCCTGGTTCCTGCTCATGTTTTATTTCCGTCACCTGACGAGTCCTGGGAGAGGACGAAACCGGTCGTGGCCAGTTAGGACCCCGTATATCCCTGCTTAATTTCTGGCATGGGCCCGGCAGGAGGCACCGCCCAGGGAATGGAGTCCTGCGTTTTTGACTACAACTTTTATTTGCTCTAACAGGAGCGCCTCTCTCTATATCTCTCTCACCCCACTCCCACCACTATTGTCTGCATGGCTTTATCTTCATCGCACTCATGTGCAGTGAGGACAGGGCTATGACACTCATGTATCTTGTTTATTAACCCCTTCCTTCCACAGCCCTGCATTTCCTTGGGGTCCTCCCCACATCTGCACCCGGGATCGGTATAGATTCTTAACTTTCCAGGTAGAACCTTTTTTAGCTTTTCAGATTTAGTTAGCTGCCCGGTCAAGGTAGGACACGCACTCACACACTCAGTTGCACCTCATATGTCCACACAGGCCCTTTATTTAATTTCTATCTATCCCTCCTGCGTTCCTCGGGTACTCCCCCTAGACGCCTGCATATTTCTCCCTTTCTTGCCCTCCTCCGCGTACCTCAACCCAACCGTCACCATCCCATAGGCTGACCTACTGTGATTTAATGGGGTGGAATAGCCCCCCTGTCACCTATCCTAACCCCAACCTGGGAGGGTCTACGCCTAAACTTAACCGTAAAGCTGACCTACTGTGACTTAATGGGCCAGGATAGCCCTCCTGTCACTTATCCTAACCCCAACCTGGGAGGGTCTACGCCTAAAACTTAACCAGACGACTGACCTGCTGTGACTTAATGGGGTGAGATAGCCCCCCTGTCACTTACCCTAACCCCAACCTGGGAGGGTCTACGCCTAAAACTTAACCGGAAGGCTTACCTACTGTGACTTTAAGGGGGTAGGATAACCCCCCTGTCACTTATCCTAACCCCAACCTGGGAGGGCCTACGCCTAAAACTTAACCGGACGACTAACCTACCGTGACTTAATGGGGTGGGATAGCCCCCCTGTCACTTATCCTAACCCCAACCTGGGGGGGGTCTACGCTTAAAACTTGACCGTTGCTTCCCCCCAGTGGGTTTATCTCTGATCACTGGGCCACCTCACTGAGTCATTTTTTCTAACCCCAACCAGTGAGAGTTCACGCCTAAGCGGGTCGAAGCACGAAACTGCTGGGCTCGAGGGATCATCAGACATCAAACCTGATTTATAATCTGAGGATGTGTACCTTGACCCCTTTGGGATCGGGACTCTAAGGATCAATACCATAGTTGGAATAATAACTCGGTTTCAAACAATTTATGACTTTTATATACTCTGATGGTGTTTACTTTGTCCCCAGGTGGACAGAGACCCTCCAGATATTAACTTCTACTAACTACAAGGGGCCTTTCTGACCCTGAGCATGCTTCCGCATTGACCCTGCTACCTGAACATGTCAAGTGGATACGGAGACGGCTATCCATGTGCTCGACCTATACTTATATATTATGCATTGTTTCTTACTGTATGTTTATATATTACTGTCCCTCTGGGTGCTCCTCACTCACCTTGTGTCGGGTGGCGAGCACTTCAGGGGTTACCCGGCCTGGGTTCCCCTCGGGGTTCCTAGAGGGGCCTAGCCCCTGTTCGGATGTGGTGGATGACTCAGCATTGGCATAGCGTGTGCCTCAGTCCTGAGCCTAAGTGGGTCGAAGTACCGAACTACTGGGCTCGGGGGATTTTCAGACGTCAAACCTAACCCGCCGGAGCATACAAGGCTGTGATCTGAATCCACATCAGGATGCCACCAATTTACCTGCCTGTTATATTGGGACCACTAACTTGTTCGCACCGTCTCCCTCCACTAGCGATCCAACCCTTTCATGCAACACCTCCTAGCTGGGCACGGGGATATGCCCCTCTAATTTGTGCATGGCAGATCTCCAGTCAGAGACATGGAACTAGATGTGCTGAGACTTCCGTTGGGAAACATTTTTTGGAGATGAGACCGGCCGCACACTGGGTTGATGTGGCGAGGGTACTGGTTTTATATGATGTACCCGCATGTGATTAAAACTCGCAGCCATGTACATTGCTTCTCCTGATTCTCGCGGTGTGACTAGAGACCTACCGGGCGGGCCTTCGCTCTTTTTCACGAGGAACCCAGGTTATGTATCAGAACGTCGCATTTTGGGTCCATCTCACGCCGTTTAGCATGCTTAGCTTAGCATTGTTAGCCTAGCCCGACGCGTTATTCGGTAGGTTTAACATGACCCACACGTTTTTTGCTTACTTAGACGTTTTTGTTAGCTTAGCATAACCTAGCTTAGCCTAGCTTAGCATTATTAGCCTTTACCCAATTCGCTAGTTTGCATGTTAGTTATGATCTATATCGTTTTTTGACCAATCTAGACGGTTTTTGTTAACTTAGCCTAGCTTAGCATTGTTAGCCTTTACCCAACTCACTAATTTGCATGTTAGACATGGTCTATATCGGTTTTTGACCAAATTGGATGGTTTTTGTTAGCTTAGCCTAGCTTAGCATTGTTAGCCTAACCTAGCTTTGTTAGCCTAGCCCCTCAATTTCTGCCGCTTAGCGTTTGTCCACACGGTTCACGTCGATTAGATTGGTTTTGTTAGCTTAACCCTACTTAGCATTGTTAGCCTAACCTGACCTCATATTAGAAATCCAGTGGTTCGGGTTAGTTCAGCACTTTGCTCACGCTTTTGAGGCTCCCGTACCTGGTTCCTACTTATATAAGCCCCTAGGTTAGCCGAGCCCCCCTTCACTGGGGCGCTCTACTCCTGGTGGGCACTCTAGTCAGTTACCTTCAACCCGAGGCCTATCATCTCCGTCTCTCTGGTGTCCCTCCCTGCAACCAGGTTTAGTGGGGACACCCACACGCTAGTTGGGACTTGGGGCTCTCTCACATCATGGAGTGTGATCCCCCTCCCTGTGTTTAGTTTGGTTTTTTGAGTACCCGGACACCGTCACCTCTATCAGGGTTCGCCTCCCCTGGATACACTTAGGTGCTCTGACTGGGACCCCCCATTCTCTACCTGATCTGGATGGTATCGCCTGTTAGACACAAATAAATCTGATGTGGAGCCTTCTGGGAGAAGATACAATACACTTGTTTTGGATTTAAAGACCTCCATTGATCGCGTACGCGCGTCTGGACTTCTCCTCCAGACCTGGGTCCACAATACAAACTGTCCCTAATGTCCCCTGCATTCACAACATTCTCACCTAGAAGACCGTGGATGTGTTGGCTGGGGCTTCGACTAATTGACCTTACCAGCTCGCACAGTGGGGGGACCGCTTAGGGGGTGTGGATTTAGTATGGAGCCAGAATGGCCCCCATCAGACTGTCCGTGGAATGGTAGACCTTCCTACTCAGCCTGCCACAGCCGGTGGAGTTTGATTAGCTTGATATTTTCCCTCTAGCCTTTAGCCCGATTCCCCTTAAGCAGCCTCCTATCCTTATCTTACTACCATGAATGGACCTAGGTTGTGTTGCATGACGCTCGGCTCCTGGTTCAACTGGCCTCCTCGGCCAATCACCCACCGGGAGCCTCCTGACGCCCAATGGCAGAGTCAGAGGACATGGCTCAACAGCAGCAAGTCAACCTAGCATGCGGAAGCCACTACTCAGAGTTTATTCACATCTAATAGCCTACGTATTTCTAGTTTTTGCTCTCCTTATTTGGATTCACATCCACGGACACTGAGGCCTGGACCGGTACTAAGGGCTATCACCGTGTGTTGGCCACCTGGGGATGTTCCTTTTATACATTCCCTCACTCCCACACGTGACGATGGAGCCCCAACCGCGTCACCCCCCTCACCACATGTGGAGAAGAATGAAGTGGACGCTACGGCCTGTATTGTCACAATACACATCCCTGTACAACTGCAGAGGTTGTGACCAGGTGACATCTACCCACAGAGGTGATTTTACCTGTGGCTGTGCCATTAGGTTTCCTGTGGAGTGGCGCCCTCACGCCTATTTTGTGTTTACACACCACTCTATGTGGTCATCTTCCTGGAGGGATTACACTGGAGACCAAGAAAAAGTGTATGCCACGGCCTGTACTCTCCAAATACACATCCCTGTACGGCTACAGAAGTTGTGACCAGGTGACATCTACCCACAGAGCTGTTTTTACCTGTGGCTATGCCATTAGGTTACCTGTGGAGTGGCGCCTTGACGCCTACTTTGTGTATACACACCACCTTTTGTGGTCATCTTCCTGGAGGGATTACGCTGGAGATCACCATATAGACTGGACCACATTTTTTCACACACATATGGATTTAGGCCTACTCTCTACTCTAGGAATCTAGACTGTTCTGTCCATTGAGGCCTAGGCCGGTGTCTTTATGAGTATCTTGTTCACTGGCTAATACCATAATCTCTGGACCACTTGGACTCACTGCGGGGCGTTTCACCCTCAGCGGTGATCTTGGTCTTGGGCCCTGTCATGGGGTTTTGGCCTTGGGTGACTGCCTGGGGTGGCTGTTGACATCAGGTATATCGGATGTGACCCTGGTGTCTTGCCTACCGGCTGTCATCTGTCAGGGCATGGATTAGGCACCATGGTCTGCATTGATGATTGGGGAATATCGGATGTGACCTCGACCACTTTGCGGACTCTGGTGGTCTGAGTTGTGTTGCTGTCCAGAGTAGGGATGTGCTTGTGTGACGTGGTTTCTCTGTGAGACGGCTGGCTCTAGGCCTCTGGATTATGTTGGTCGTGACCTCTATGGTGATTCTTAGTCTGAGAGCTGCTTTTATCACGTTTCTGTCACTGTTTTTTAGATACTTTGGCCATCCTTAGATTATCTTGGAGTCCTAATTTTACCTTGGAACGTTCTGGTTTTGCCTTTTATTCTAAGGATTTATTATATAATATATTATATTATATTAATAGGGATAATATTAGTTTACTGTTTACTGCTAATGTGTAGTCCAGTCCCTTATTGCTGCTCAACATAATAATTTTTTCGCCTGTACCTACACCCTGTTGTAGTGACCACGGACGCGCAGGGGCTTCCCTGGGATTTCCTCTCAGTGACGTCACCGCAGCAGGTCGTTCTTCTGCGGCAGCTATTTTTCACATAACGTAACAGTGCAGACCGGTTCTACACCTGTGTAAAACGTGATTCGTTTTTTCCCCTACACTCTGAGGATTGTACCACTCTACTGCCTCTTGGTTTGGAATTTTTTCTCATCTCCAAGTCTCCGTTTTCTGCTACCGAACGGCGTTGCTAGTTTTGCAGTGTTTGTTTACATTGGACTTGGCTGCACGTCCCGGTTCGCCACGTCAATCACGGACCTTACACTCCAATGGCAAGTGACATGATTTGGAGATCCCGCCCCTTGACGTCCTCTCTCCAAAAACTTTTTTCTTCGCCGTCACTAATACTCCGGTATTAATAAGCCTGTGTGTTCGTTTGAGACTGTGACTGCCGACCGGAGCTGCGTGATCGTAAGACCATTTCCCACCCCTCAATAATTTTTCTAACTTGCTTTTGCCGTTCATAAATTGTTTATCTAGTTTTTTATCGAATTATTAGCTTGTTTTGTGCCATATTCAGTACCATGCTGTGAACGCATGCGTGCTAGCGGACCTGTTGCTAACTAGCCCACTTGTTTTTTGCCCATGAACGCACCTGCTGCTACCACGCGCTGCAAGCATCCATCTTAGGATCTCCCATCTCACCTTCACTTCTCCATCTTCTGGGGCCATATGTAAGTTTTTCTTTCTAGTCTAGTTTGGTTGATTGATTTAATAGGGTGCATTTATTAATAACTTGGGCCTACCACCTCATACTCATACCCCACGCGTTTGCATGAACTGCTGATAGTGTGTGTGCATGCTTGTACTGCATGTCTGTGTATATGTATGCATGAATATAATGTACTTTCTCTTTTCTTCCCTCTCCCTCCTCCCCCTCCCATTCCATGCTCACACGTTCCTTTCTGTGCATAAGCACACACACATAATCTCAGGCTTTGCTCACACACATACTCTCACACACTCACACACACATTCTGTCTCTCTCTACTATTCTCTACTGGTCTGTTCCCCTCTCTCTCCTTCTCTAGGCACACACACATATTTTAGGCTTCTCTGTGCATTAAGCACTCACACATAAAGACAAACCCCCCCCCCCCCCCCTCCTTCCACAGGTTTTTCTGGACCCCCTTTCACTAATCCTAACCCATGCTTCTTCTTTTACAGATCTTCTCCTCCCACTTAGCTTGTTCACCACCCTGAGTGTACACACATGCCTCGCACACACACGCGCCCTCCCCCTCTCTCTCTCCCTCTCTACTCTTTTCCCTAGACGATAATTCTGAATACCGCTTCTGGTGGGCTGCCAGGAGGGCACCGGGGTGACCACCATCCTCCTTCTTTGGTGTAGCCTCGAGGTCCCCTGTCAGTCCGTAGCCTAGGATGGCCCTGGTTCCTGCTCATGTTTTATTTCCGTCACCTGACGAGTCCTGGGAGAGGACGAAACCGGTCGTGGCCAGTTAGGACCCCGTATATCCCTGCTTAATTTCTGGCATGGGCCCGGCAGGAGGCACCGCCCAGGGAATGGAGTCCTGCGTTTTTGACTACAACTTTTATTTGCTCTAACAGGAGCGCCTCTCTCTATATCTCTCTCACCCCACTCCCACCACTATTGTCTGCATGGCTTTATCTTCATCGCACTCATGTGCAGTGAGGACAGGGCTATGACACTCATGTATCTTGTTTATTAACCCCTTCCTTCCACAGCCCTGCATTTCCTTGGGGTCCTCCCCACATCTGCACCCGGGATCGGTATAGATTCTTAACTTTCCAGGTAGAACCTTTTTTAGCTTTTCAGATTTAGTTAGCTGCCCGGTCAAGGTAGGACACGCACTCACACACTCAGTTGCACCTCATATGTCCACACAGGCCCTTTATTTAATTTCTATCTATCCCTCCTGCGTTCCTCGGGTACTCCCCCTAGACGCCTGCATATTTCTCCCTTTCTTGCCCTCCTCCGCGTACCTCAACCCAACCGTCACCATCCCATAGGCTGACCTACTGTGATTTAATGGGGTGGAATAGCCCCCCTGTCACCTATCCTAACCCCAACCTGGGAGGGTCTACGCCTAAACTTAACCGTAAAGCTGACCTACTGTGACTTAATGGGCCAGGATAGCCCTCCTGTCACTTATCCTAACCCCAACCTGGGAGGGTCTACGCCTAAAACTTAACCAGACGACTGACCTGCTGTGACTTAATGGGGTGAGATAGCCCCCCTGTCACTTACCCTAACCCCAACCTGGGAGGGTCTACGCCTAAAACTTAACCGGAAGGCTTACCTACTGTGACTTTAAGGGGGTAGGATAACCCCCCTGTCACTTATCCTAACCCCAACCTGGGAGGGCCTACGCCTAAAACTTAACCGGACGACTAACCTACCGTGACTTAATGGGGTGGGATAGCCCCCCTGTCACTTATCCTAACCCCAACCTGGGGGGGGTCTACGCTTAAAACTTGACCGTTGCTTCCCCCCAGTGGGTTTATCTCTGATCACTGGGCCACCTCACTGAGTCATTTTTTCTAACCCCAACCAGTGAGAGTTCACGCCTAAGCGGGTCGAAGCACGAAACTGCTGGGCTCGAGGGATCATCAGACATCAAACCTGATTTATAATCTGAGGATGTGTACCTTGACCCCTTTGGGATCGGGACTCTAAGGATCAATACCATAGTTGGAATAATAACTCGGTTTCAAACAATTTATGACTTTTATATACTCTGATGGTGTTTACTTTGTCCCCAGGTGGACAGAGACCCTCCAGATATTAACTTCTACTAACTACAAGGGGCCTTTCTGACCCTGAGCATGCTTCCGCATTGACCCTGCTACCTGAACATGTCAAGTGGATACGGAGACGGCTATCCATGTGCTCGACCTATACTTATATATTATGCATTGTTTCTTACTGTATGTTTATATATTACTGTCCCTCTGGGTGCTCCTCACTCACCTTGTGTCGGGTGGCGAGCACTTCAGGGGTTACCCGGCCTGGGTTCCCCTCGGGGTTCCTAGAGGGGCCTAGCCCCTGTTCGGATGTGGTGGATGACTCAGCATTGGCATAGCGTGTGCCTCAGTCCTGAGCCTAAGTGGGTCGAAGTACCGAACTACTGGGCTCGGGGGATTTTCAGACGTCAAACCTAACCCGCCGGAGCATACAAGGCTGTGATCTGAATCCACATCAGGATGCCACCAATTTACCTGCCTGTTATATTGGGACCACTAACTTGTTCGCACCGTCTCCCTCCACTAGCGATCCAACCCTTTCATGCAACACCTCCTAGCTGGGCACGGGGATATGCCCCTCTAATTTGTGCATGGCAGATCTCCAGTCAGAGACATGGAACTAGATGTGCTGAGACTTCCGTTGGGAAACATTTTTTGGAGATGAGACCGGCCGCACACTGGGTTGATGTGGCGAGGGTACTGGTTTTATATGATGTACCCGCATGTGATTAAAACTCGCAGCCATGTACATTGCTTCTCCTGATTCTCGCGGTGTGACTAGAGACCTACCGGGCGGGCCTTCGCTCTTTTTCACGAGGAACCCAGGTTATGTATCAGAACGTCGCATTTTGGGTCCATCTCACGCCGTTTAGCATGCTTAGCTTAGCATTGTTAGCCTAGCCCGACGCGTTATTCGGTAGGTTTAACATGACCCACACGTTTTTTGCTTACTTAGACGTTTTTGTTAGCTTAGCATAACCTAGCTTAGCCTAGCTTAGCATTATTAGCCTTTACCCAATTCGCTAGTTTGCATGTTAGTTATGATCTATATCGTTTTTTGACCAATCTAGACGGTTTTTGTTAACTTAGCCTAGCTTAGCATTGTTAGCCTTTACCCAACTCACTAATTTGCATGTTAGACATGGTCTATATCGGTTTTTGACCAAATTGGATGGTTTTTGTTAGCTTAGCCTAGCTTAGCATTGTTAGCCTAACCTAGCTTTGTTAGCCTAGCCCCTCAATTTCTGCCGCTTAGCGTTTGTCCACACGGTTCACGTCGATTAGATTGGTTTTGTTAGCTTAACCCTACTTAGCATTGTTAGCCTAACCTGACCTCATATTAGAAATCCAGTGGTTCGGGTTAGTTCAGCACTTTGCTCACGCTTTTGAGGCTCCCGTACCTGGTTCCTACTTATATAAGCCCCTAGGTTAGCCGAGCCCCCCTTCACTGGGGCGCTCTACTCCTGGTGGGCACTCTAGTCAGTTACCTTCAACCCGAGGCCTATCATCTCCGTCTCTCTGGTGTCCCTCCCTGCAACCAGGTTTAGTGGGGACACCCACACGCTAGTTGGGACTTGGGGCTCTCTCACATCATGGAGTGTGATCCCCCTCCCTGTGTTTAGTTTGGTTTTTTGAGTACCCGGACACCGTCACCTCTATCAGGGTTCGCCTCCCCTGGATACACTTAGGTGCTCTGACTGGGACCCCCCATTCTCTACCTGATCTGGATGGTATCGCCTGTTAGACACAAATAAATCTGATGTGGAGCCTTCTGGGAGAAGATACAATACACTTGTTTTGGATTTAAAGACCTCCATTGATCGCGTACGCGCGTCTGGACTTCTCCTCCAGACCTGGGTCCACAATACAAACTGTCCCTAATGTCCCCTGCATTCACAACATTCTCACCTAGAAGACCGTGGATGTGTTGGCTGGGGCTTCGACTAATTGACCTTACCAGCTCGCACAGTGGGGGGACCGCTTAGGGGGTGTGGATTTAGTATGGAGCCAGAATGGCCCCCATCAGACTGTCCGTGGAATGGTAGACCTTCCTACTCAGCCTGCCACAGCCGGTGGAGTTTGATTAGCTTGATATTTTCCCTCTAGCCTTTAGCCCGATTCCCCTTAAGCAGCCTCCTATCCTTATCTTACTACCATGAATGGACCTAGGTTGTGTTGCATGACGCTCGGCTCCTGGTTCAACTGGCCTCCTCGGCCAATCACCCACCGGGAGCCTCCTGACGCCCAATGGCAGAGTCAGAGGACATGGCTCAACAGCAGCAAGTCAACCTAGCATGCGGAAGCCACTACTCAGAGTTTATTCACATCTAATAGCCTACGTATTTCTAGTTTTTGCTCTCCTTATTTGGATTCACATCCACGGACACTGAGGCCTGGACCGGTACTAAGGGCTATCACCGTGTGTTGGCCACCTGGGGATGTTCCTTTTATACATTCCCTCACTCCCACACGTGACGATGGAGCCCCAACCGCGTCACCCCCCTCACCACATGTGGAGAAGAATGAAGTGGACGCTACGGCCTGTATTGTCACAATACACATCCCTGTACAACTGCAGAGGTTGTGACCAGGTGACATCTACCCACAGAGGTGATTTTACCTGTGGCTGTGCCATTAGGTTTCCTGTGGAGTGGCGCCCTCACGCCTATTTTGTGTTTACACACCACTCTATGTGGTCATCTTCCTGGAGGGATTACACTGGAGACCAAGAAAAAGTGTATGCCACGGCCTGTACTCTCCAAATACACATCCCTGTACGGCTACAGAAGTTGTGACCAGGTGACATCTACCCACAGAGCTGTTTTTACCTGTGGCTATGCCATTAGGTTACCTGTGGAGTGGCGCCTTGACGCCTACTTTGTGTATACACACCACCTTTTGTGGTCATCTTCCTGGAGGGATTACGCTGGAGATCACCATATAGACTGGACCACATTTTTTCACACACATATGGATTTAGGCCTACTCTCTACTCTAGGAATCTAGACTGTTCTGTCCATTGAGGCCTAGGCCGGTGTCTTTATGAGTATCTTGTTCACTGGCTAATACCATAATCTCTGGACCACTTGGACTCACTGCGGGGCGTTTCACCCTCAGCGGTGATCTTGGTCTTGGGCCCTGTCATGGGGTTTTGGCCTTGGGTGACTGCCTGGGGTGGCTGTTGACATCAGGTATATCGGATGTGACCCTGGTGTCTTGCCTACCGGCTGTCATCTGTCAGGGCATGGATTAGGCACCATGGTCTGCATTGATGATTGGGGAATATCGGATGTGACCTCGACCACTTTGCGGACTCTGGTGGTCTGAGTTGTGTTGCTGTCCAGAGTAGGGATGTGCTTGTGTGACGTGGTTTCTCTGTGAGACGGCTGGCTCTAGGCCTCTGGATTATGTTGGTCGTGACCTCTATGGTGATTCTTAGTCTGAGAGCTGCTTTTATCACGTTTCTGTCACTGTTTTTTAGATACTTTGGCCATCCTTAGATTATCTTGGAGTCCTAATTTTACCTTGGAACGTTCTGGTTTTGCCTTTTATTCTAAGGATTTATTATATAATATATTATATTATATTAATAGGGATAATATTAGTTTACTGTTTACTGCTAATGTGTAGTCCAGTCCCTTATTGCTGCTCAACATAATAATTTTTTCGCCTGTACCTACACCCTGTTGTAGTGACCACGGACGCGCAGGGGCTTCCCTGGGATTTCCTCTCAGTGACGTCACCGCAGCAGGTCGTTCTTCTGCGGCAGCTATTTTTCACATAACGTAACAGTGCAGACCGGTTCTACACCTGTGTAAAACGTGATTCGTTTTTTCCCCTACACTCTGAGGATTGTACCACTCTACTGCCTCTTGGTTTGGAATTTTTTCTCATCTCCAAGTCTCCGTTTTCTGCTACCGAACGGCGTTGCTAGTTTTGCAGTGTTTGTTTACATTGGACTTGGCTGCACGTCCCGGTTCGCCACGTCAATCACGGACCTTACACTCCAATGGCAAGTGACATGATTTGGAGATCCCGCCCCTTGACGTCCTCTCTCCAAAAACTTTTTTCTTCGCCGTCACTAATACTCCGGTATTAATAAGCCTGTGTGTTCGTTTGAGACTGTGACTGCCGACCGGAGCTGCGTGATCGTAAGACCATTTCCCACCCCTCAATAATTTTTCTAACTTGCTTTTGCCGTTCATAAATTGTTTATCTAGTTTTTTATCGAATTATTAGCTTGTTTTGTGCCATATTCAGTACCATGCTGTGAACGCATGCGTGCTAGCGGACCTGTTGCTAACTAGCCCACTTGTTTTTTGCCCATGAACGCACCTGCTGCTACCACGCGCTGCAAGCATCCATCTTAGGATCTCCCATCTCACCTTCACTTCTCCATCTTCTGGGGCCATATGTAAGTTTTTCTTTCTAGTCTAGTTTGGTTGATTGATTTAATAGGGTGCATTTATTAATAACTTGGGCCTACCACCTCATACTCATACCCCACGCGTTTGCATGAACTGCTGATAGTGTGTGTGCATGCTTGTACTGCATGTCTGTGTATATGTATGCATGAATATAATGTACTTTCTCTTTTCTTCCCTCTCCCTCCTCCCCCTCCCATTCCATGCTCACACGTTCCTTTCTGTGCATAAGCACACACACATAATCTCAGGCTTTGCTCACACACATACTCTCACACACTCACACACACATTCTGTCTCTCTCTACTATTCTCTACTGGTCTGTTCCCCTCTCTCTCCTTCTCTAGGCACACACACATATTTTAGGCTTCTCTGTGCATTAAGCACTCACACATAAAGACAAACCCCCCCCCCCCCCCCTCCTTCCACAGGTTTTTCTGGACCCCCTTTCACTAATCCTAACCCATGCTTCTTCTTTTACAGATCTTCTCCTCCCACTTAGCTTGTTCACCACCCTGAGTGTACACACATGCCTCGCACACACACGCGCCCTCCCCCTCTCTCTCTCCCTCTCTACTCTTTTCCCTAGACGATAATTCTGAATACCGCTTCTGGTGGGCTGCCAGGAGGGCACCGGGGTGACCACCATCCTCCTTCTTTGGTGTAGCCTCGAGGTCCCCTGTCAGTCCGTAGCCTAGGATGGCCCTGGTTCCTGCTCATGTTTTATTTCCGTCACCTGACGAGTCCTGGGAGAGGACGAAACCGGTCGTGGCCAGTTAGGACCCCGTATATCCCTGCTTAATTTCTGGCATGGGCCCGGCAGGAGGCACCGCCCAGGGAATGGAGTCCTGCGTTTTTGACTACAACTTTTATTTGCTCTAACAGGAGCGCCTCTCTCTATATCTCTCTCACCCCACTCCCACCACTATTGTCTGCATGGCTTTATCTTCATCGCACTCATGTGCAGTGAGGACAGGGCTATGACACTCATGTATCTTGTTTATTAACCCCTTCCTTCCACAGCCCTGCATTTCCTTGGGGTCCTCCCCACATCTGCACCCGGGATCGGTATAGATTCTTAACTTTCCAGGTAGAACCTTTTTTAGCTTTTCAGATTTAGTTAGCTGCCCGGTCAAGGTAGGACACGCACTCACACACTCAGTTGCACCTCATATGTCCACACAGGCCCTTTATTTAATTTCTATCTATCCCTCCTGCGTTCCTCGGGTACTCCCCCTAGACGCCTGCATATTTCTCCCTTTCTTGCCCTCCTCCGCGTACCTCAACCCAACCGTCACCATCCCATAGGCTGACCTACTGTGATTTAATGGGGTGGAATAGCCCCCCTGTCACCTATCCTAACCCCAACCTGGGAGGGTCTACGCCTAAACTTAACCGTAAAGCTGACCTACTGTGACTTAATGGGCCAGGATAGCCCTCCTGTCACTTATCCTAACCCCAACCTGGGAGGGTCTACGCCTAAAACTTAACCAGACGACTGACCTGCTGTGACTTAATGGGGTGAGATAGCCCCCCTGTCACTTACCCTAACCCCAACCTGGGAGGGTCTACGCCTAAAACTTAACCGGAAGGCTTACCTACTGTGACTTTAAGGGGGTAGGATAACCCCCCTGTCACTTATCCTAACCCCAACCTGGGAGGGCCTACGCCTAAAACTTAACCGGACGACTAACCTACCGTGACTTAATGGGGTGGGATAGCCCCCCTGTCACTTATCCTAACCCCAACCTGGGGGGGGTCTACGCTTAAAACTTGACCGTTGCTTCCCCCCAGTGGGTTTATCTCTGATCACTGGGCCACCTCACTGAGTCATTTTTTCTAACCCCAACCAGTGAGAGTTCACGCCTAAGCGGGTCGAAGCACGAAACTGCTGGGCTCGAGGGATCATCAGACATCAAACCTGATTTATAATCTGAGGATGTGTACCTTGACCCCTTTGGGATCGGGACTCTAAGGATCAATACCATAGTTGGAATAATAACTCGGTTTCAAACAATTTATGACTTTTATATACTCTGATGGTGTTTACTTTGTCCCCAGGTGGACAGAGACCCTCCAGATATTAACTTCTACTAACTACAAGGGGCCTTTCTGACCCTGAGCATGCTTCCGCATTGACCCTGCTACCTGAACATGTCAAGTGGATACGGAGACGGCTATCCATGTGCTCGACCTATACTTATATATTATGCATTGTTTCTTACTGTATGTTTATATATTACTGTCCCTCTGGGTGCTCCTCACTCACCTTGTGTCGGGTGGCGAGCACTTCAGGGGTTACCCGGCCTGGGTTCCCCTCGGGGTTCCTAGAGGGGCCTAGCCCCTGTTCGGATGTGGTGGATGACTCAGCATTGGCATAGCGTGTGCCTCAGTCCTGAGCCTAAGTGGGTCGAAGTACCGAACTACTGGGCTCGGGGGATTTTCAGACGTCAAACCTAACCCGCCGGAGCATACAAGGCTGTGATCTGAATCCACATCAGGATGCCACCAATTTACCTGCCTGTTATATTGGGACCACTAACTTGTTCGCACCGTCTCCCTCCACTAGCGATCCAACCCTTTCATGCAACACCTCCTAGCTGGGCACGGGGATATGCCCCTCTAATTTGTGCATGGCAGATCTCCAGTCAGAGACATGGAACTAGATGTGCTGAGACTTCCGTTGGGAAACATTTTTTGGAGATGAGACCGGCCGCACACTGGGTTGATGTGGCGAGGGTACTGGTTTTATATGATGTACCCGCATGTGATTAAAACTCGCAGCCATGTACATTGCTTCTCCTGATTCTCGCGGTGTGACTAGAGACCTACCGGGCGGGCCTTCGCTCTTTTTCACGAGGAACCCAGGTTATGTATCAGAACGTCGCATTTTGGGTCCATCTCACGCCGTTTAGCATGCTTAGCTTAGCATTGTTAGCCTAGCCCGACGCGTTATTCGGTAGGTTTAACATGACCCACACGTTTTTTGCTTACTTAGACGTTTTTGTTAGCTTAGCATAACCTAGCTTAGCCTAGCTTAGCATTATTAGCCTTTACCCAATTCGCTAGTTTGCATGTTAGTTATGATCTATATCGTTTTTTGACCAATCTAGACGGTTTTTGTTAACTTAGCCTAGCTTAGCATTGTTAGCCTTTACCCAACTCACTAATTTGCATGTTAGACATGGTCTATATCGGTTTTTGACCAAATTGGATGGTTTTTGTTAGCTTAGCCTAGCTTAGCATTGTTAGCCTAACCTAGCTTTGTTAGCCTAGCCCCTCAATTTCTGCCGCTTAGCGTTTGTCCACACGGTTCACGTCGATTAGATTGGTTTTGTTAGCTTAACCCTACTTAGCATTGTTAGCCTAACCTGACCTCATATTAGAAATCCAGTGGTTCGGGTTAGTTCAGCACTTTGCTCACGCTTTTGAGGCTCCCGTACCTGGTTCCTACTTATATAAGCCCCTAGGTTAGCCGAGCCCCCCTTCACTGGGGCGCTCTACTCCTGGTGGGCACTCTAGTCAGTTACCTTCAACCCGAGGCCTATCATCTCCGTCTCTCTGGTGTCCCTCCCTGCAACCAGGTTTAGTGGGGACACCCACACGCTAGTTGGGACTTGGGGCTCTCTCACATCATGGAGTGTGATCCCCCTCCCTGTGTTTAGTTTGGTTTTTTGAGTACCCGGACACCGTCACCTCTATCAGGGTTCGCCTCCCCTGGATACACTTAGGTGCTCTGACTGGGACCCCCCATTCTCTACCTGATCTGGATGGTATCGCCTGTTAGACACAAATAAATCTGATGTGGAGCCTTCTGGGAGAAGATACAATACACTTGTTTTGGATTTAAAGACCTCCATTGATCGCGTACGCG
Organism: Osmerus mordax; assembly: GCF_038355195.1. NCBI lineage: Eukaryota > Metazoa > Chordata > Actinopteri > Osmeriformes > Osmeridae > Osmerus > Osmerus mordax. The sequence continues at coordinate 20,098 of NW_027120586.1, forward strand.
CGTCTGGACTTCTCCTCCAGACCTGGGTCCACAATACAAACTGTCCCTAATGTCCCCTGCATTCACAACATTCTCACCTAGAAGACCGTGGATGTGTTGGCTGGGGCTTCGACTAATTGACCTTACCAGCTCGCACAGTGGGGGGACCGCTTAGGGGGTGTGGATTTAGTATGGAGCCAGAATGGCCCCCATCAGACTGTCCGTGGAATGGTAGACCTTCCTACTCAGCCTGCCACAGCCGGTGGAGTTTGATTAGCTTGATATTTTCCCTCTAGCCTTTAGCCCGATTCCCCTTAAGCAGCCTCCTATCCTTATCTTACTACCATGAATGGACCTAGGTTGTGTTGCATGACGCTCGGCTCCTGGTTCAACTGGCCTCCTCGGCCAATCACCCACCGGGAGCCTCCTGACGCCCAATGGCAGAGTCAGAGGACATGGCTCAACAGCAGCAAGTCAACCTAGCATGCGGAAGCCACTACTCAGAGTTTATTCACATCTAATAGCCTACGTATTTCTAGTTTTTGCTCTCCTTATTTGGATTCACATCCACGGACACTGAGGCCTGGACCGGTACTAAGGGCTATCACCGTGTGTTGGCCACCTGGGGATGTTCCTTTTATACATTCCCTCACTCCCACACGTGACGATGGAGCCCCAACCGCGTCACCCCCCTCACCACATGTGGAGAAGAATGAAGTGGACGCTACGGCCTGTATTGTCACAATACACATCCCTGTACAACTGCAGAGGTTGTGACCAGGTGACATCTACCCAAAGAGGTGATTTTACCTGTGGCTGTGCCATTAGGTTGCCTGTGGAGTGGCGCCCTCGCGCCTATTTTGTGTATATACACCACTCTATGTGGTCATCTTCCTGGAGGTATTACACTGGAGACCAAGAAAAAGTGTATGCCACGGCCTGTACTCTCCAAATACACATCCCTGTACAACTACAGAAGTTGTGACCAGGTGACATCTACCCACAGAGCTGTTTTTACCTGTGGCTATGCCATTAGGTTACCTGTGGAGTGGCGCCTTGACGCCTACTTTGTGTATACACACCACCTTTTGTGGTCATCTTCCTGGAGGGATTACGCTGGAGATCACCATATAGACTGGACCACATTTTTTCACACACATATGGATTTAGGCATACTCTCTACTCTAGGAATCTAGACCGTTCTGTCCATTGAGGCCTAGGCCGGTGTCTTGATGAGTATCTTGTTCACTGGCTAATACCATAATCTCTGGACCACTTGGACTCACTGCGGGGCGTTTCACCCTCAGCGGTGATCTTGGTCTTGGGCCTTGTCATGGGGTTTTGGCCTTGGGTGACTGCCTGGGGTGGCTGTTGACATCAGGTATATCGGATGTGACCCTGGTGTCTTGCCTACCGGCTGTCATCTGTCAGGGCATGGATTAGGCACCATGGTCTGCATTGATGATTGGGGAATATCGGATGTGACCTCGACCACTTTGCGGACTCTGGTGGTCTGAGTTGTGTTGCTGTCCAGAGTAGGGATGTGCTTGTGTGACGTGGTTTCTCTGTGAGACGGCTGGCTCTAGGCCTCTGGATTATGTTGGTCGTGACCTCTATGGTGATTCTTAGTCTGAGAGCTGCTTTTATCACGTTTCTGCCACTGTTTTTTAGATACTTTGGCCATCCTTAGATTATCTTGGAGTCCTAATTTTACCTTGGAACGTTCTGGTTTTGCCTTTTATTCTAAGGGTTTATTATATAATATATTATATTATATTAATAGGGATAATATTAGTTTACTGTTTACTGCTAATGTGTAGTCCAGTCCCTTATTGCTGCTCAACATAATATTTTTTTCGCCTGTACCTACACCCTGTTGTAGAGACCACGGACGCGCAGGGGCTTCCCTGGGATTTCCTCTCAGTGACGTCACCGCAGCAGGTCGTTCTTCTGCGGCAGCTATTTTTCACATAACGTAGCAGTGCAGACCGGTTCTACACCTGTGTAAAACGTGATTCGTTTTCCCCTACACTCTGAGGATTGTACCACTCTACTGCCTCTTGGTTTGGAATTTTTTCTCATCTCCAAGTCTCCGTTTTCTGCTACCGAACGGCGTTGCTAGTTTTGCAGTGTTTGTTTACATCGGACTTGGCTGCACGTCCCGGTTTGCCACGTCAATCACAGACCTTACACTCCAATGGCTAGTGACGTGATTTGGAGATCCCGCCCCTTGACGTCCTCTCTCCAAAAACTTTTTTCTTCACCGTCACTAATACTCCGGTATTAATAAGCCTGTGTGTTCGTTTGAGACTGTGACTGCCGACCGGAGCTGCGTGACCGTAAGACCATTTCCCACCCCTCAATAATACGTTTTCTAACTTGCTTTTGCTATCCATAAATTGTTTATCTAGTTTTTTTATCGAATTATTAGCTTGTTTTGTGTCATATTCAGTACCATGCTCTGAACGCATGCGTGCTAGCGGACCTGTTGCTAATTAGCCCACTTGTTTTTTGCCCATAAACGCACCTGCTGCTACCACGCGCTGCAAGCATCCATCTTAGGATCTCCCATCTCATCTTCACTTCTCCATCTTCTGGGGCCATATGTAAGTTTTTCTTTCTAGTCTAGTTTGGTTGCTTGATTGATTTAATAGGGTGCATTTATTAATAACTTGGGCCTACCACCTCATACTCATACCCCACGCGTTTGCATGAACTGCTGATAGTGTGTGTGCATGCTTGTACTACATGTCTGTGTATATGTATGCATGGATATAATGTACTTTCTCTTTTCTTCCCTCTCCCTCCTCCCCCTCCCATTCCATGCTCACACATTCATTTCTGTGCATAAGCACACACACATAATCTTAGGCTTTGCTCACACACATACTCTCTCACACACTCACACACACATTCTGTCTCTCTCTCTCTACTATTCTCTACTGGTCTGTTCCGCTCTCTCTCTTTCTCTAGGCACACACACATTTTAGGCTTCTCTGTGCATTAAGCACTCACACATAAAGACAATCCCCCCCCCCCCCCCCCCTCCTTCCACAGGTTTTTCTGGACCCCCTTTCACTAATCCTAACCCATGCTTCTTCTTTTACAGATCTTCTCCTCTCACTTAGCTTGTTCACCACCCTGAGTGTACACACATGCCTCGCACACACGCGCGCCCTCCCCCTCTCTCTCTCTCTCTCTCCCTCTCTACTCTTTTCCCTAGACAATAATTCTGAATACCGCTTCTGGTGGGCTGCCAGGAGGGCACCGGGGTGACCACCATCCTCCTTCTTTGGTGTAGCCTCGAGGTCCCCTGTCAGTCCGTAGCCTAGGATGGCCCTGGTTCCTGCTCATGTTTTATTTCCGTCACCTGACGAGTCCTGGGAGAGGACGAAACCGGTCGTGGCCAGTTAGGACCCCGTATATCCCTGCTTAATTTCTGGCATGGGCCCGGCAGGAGGCACCGCCCAGGGAATGGAGTCCTGCGTTTTTGACTACAACTTTTATTTGCTCTAACAGGAGCGCCTCTCTCTATATCTCTCTCACCCCACTCCCACCACTATTGTCTGCATGGCTTTATCTTTATCGCACTCATGTGCGGTGAGGACATGACACTCATGTATCTTGTTTATTAACCCCCTCCTTCCACAGCCCTGCATTACCTTGGGGTCCTCCCCACATCTGCACCCGGGATTGGTATAGATTCTTAACTTTCCAGGTAGAACCTTTTTTAGCTTTTCAGATTAAGTTAGCTGCCCGGTCAAGGTAGGACACGCACTCACACACTCAGTTGCACCTCATATGTCCACACAGGCCCTTTATTTATTTATTTAATTTCTATCTATCCCTCCTGCGTTCCTCGGGTACTCCCCCTAGACGCCTGCATATTGCTCCCTTTCTTGCCCTCCTCCGCGTACCTCAACCCAACCGTCACCATCCCATAGGCTGACCTACTGTGATTTAATGGGGTGGAATAGCCCCCCTGTCACCTATCCTAACCCCAACCTGGGAGGGTCTACGCCTAAACTTAACCGTAAAGCTGACCTACTGTGACTTAATGGGCTAGGATAGCCCTCCTGTCACTTATCCTAACCCCAACCTGGGAGGGTCTACGCCTAAAACTTAACCAGACGACTGACCTGCTGTGACTTAATGGGGTGAGATAGCCCCCCTGTCACTTACCCTAACCCCAACCTGGGAGGGTCTACGCCTAAAACTTAACCGGAAGGCTTACCTACTGTGACTTTAAGGGGGTAGGATAACCCCCCTGTCACTTATCCTAACCCCAACCTGGGAGGGCCTACGCCTAAAACTTAACCGGACGACTAACCTACCGTGACTTAATGGGGTGGGATAGCCCCCCTGTCACTTATCCTAACCCCAACCTGGGGGGGTCTACGCTTAAAACTTGACCGTTGCTTCCCCCCAGTGGGTTTATCTCTGATCACTGGGCCACCTCACTGAGTCATTTTTTCTAACCCCAACCAGTGAGAGTTCACGCCTAAGCGGGTCGAAGCACGAAACTGCTGGGCTCGGGTGATCATCAGACATCAAACCTATTTATAATCTGAGGATGTGTACCTTGACCCCTTGGGGATCGGGACTCTTAAGGATTGATACCATAATTGGAATAATAACTCGGTTTCAAACACTTTATGACTTTTATATACTCTGATGGTGTTTACTTTGTCCCCCAGGTGGACAGAGACCCTCCAGATATTAACTTCTACTAACAACAAGGGACCTATCTGACTCTGAGCATGCTCCCGCATTGACCCTGCTACCTGAACATGTCAAGTGGATACGGAGACGGCCATCCATGTGCTCGACCTATACTTATATATTATGCATTGTTTCTTGTTGTATGTTTATATATTACTATCCCCCTGAGTACTCCTCACTCACCCTGTGTCGAGTGGCGAGCGCTTCAGGTGTTACCCGGCCTGGGTTCCCCTCGGGGTTCCTGGAGGGGCCTAGCCCCTGTTCGGATGTGGTGGATGACTCAGCATTGGCATAGCGTGTGCCTCAGTCCTGAGCCTAAGTGGGTCGAAGTACCGAACTACTGGGCTCGGGGGATTTTCAGACATTAAACCTAACCCGCCGGAGCATACAAGGCTGTGATCTGAATCCACATCAGGATGCCACCAATTTACTTGCTTGTTATATTGGGACCACTGACTTGTTCGCACCGTCTCCCTCCACTAGCGATTCAACCCTTTCATGCAACACTTCCTAGCTGGGCACGGGGATATGCCCCTCTAATTTGTGCATGGCAGATCTCCAGTCAGAGACACGGAACTAGATGTGCTGAGACTTCCGTTGGGACATATTTTTGGAGTTGAGACCGGCCGCGCACTGGGTTGATGTGGCGAGGGTACTGGTTTTATATGATTTACCCGCATGTGACTAAACATCACAGCCATGTACGTTGCTTCTCCTGATTCTCGCGGTGTGACTAGGGACCTACCGGGCGGGCCTGCGCTCTTTTTTACGAGGAACCCAGGTTATATATTAGAACGTCGTATTTTGGGTCCGCCTTGCGCCATTTAGCATATTTAGCTTAGCATTGTTAGCCTAGCCCGATGCGTTATTCGGTAGGTTTGACATGACCCACACGTTTTTTACTTATTTAGACGTTTTTGTTAGCTTAGCATAACCTAGCTTAGCCTAGCTTAGCATTGTTAGCCTTTACCCAATTCGCTATTTTGCATGTTAGTTATGATCTATATTCTTTTTCTGACCAATTTAGATGGTTTTTTGTTAGCCTAGCTTAGCATTGTTAGCATTTACCCAATTCGCTAATTTGCATATTAGTTATGATCCATATCGTTTTTTGACCTATCTGGACGGTTTTTGTTAGCTTAGCCTAGCTTAGCATTGTTAGCCTAACTCAGCTTTGTTAGCCTAGCCCTTCAGATGCTGCCGTTTCGCATTTTTTCACACGGTTCACGTCATCTAGACTGGTATTGTTAGCTTAGCCTAAATTAGTATGGTTGGCCTAACCTGGCCTCATACTAGTAATCTAGGGGTTCGGTTTAGTTCAGCACTTCGCTCACGGTTTTGAGGCTCCCATACCTGGTTCCTACTTATATAAGCCCCTAGGTTAGCCGAGCCCCCCTTCACTGGGGCGCTCCACTCCTGGTGGGCACTCTAGTCAGTTACCTTCAACCCCAGGCCTATCAACTCCGTCTCTCTGGTGTCCCTCCCTGCAACCAGGTTTAGTGGGGACACCCACACGCTAGTTGGGACTTGGGGCTCTCTCACATCATGGAGTGTGATCCCCCTCCCTGTGTTCAGTTTGGTTTTTTGAGTACCCGGCCATCGTCACCTCTATCAGGGTTCGCCTCCCCTGGATACACTTAGGTGCTCTGACTGGGACCCCCCATCCTCTACCTGACTTGGATTGTATCGCCTGTTAGACACAAATAAATCTGATGTGGAGCCTTCTGGGAGAAGATACAATACACTTGTTTTGGATTTAAAGACCTCCATTGATCGCGTACGCGCGTCTGGACTTCTCCTCCAGACCTGGGTCCATAATACAAACTGTCCCTAATGTCCCCTGCATTCACAACAACATTCTCACCTAGAAGACCGTGGATGTGTTGGCTGGGGCTTCGACTAATTGACCTTACCAGCTCGCACAGTGGGGGGACCGCTTAGGGGGCTTGGATTTAGTATGGAGCCAGAATGGCCCCCATCAGACTGTCCGTGGAATGGTAGACCTTCCTACTCAGCCTGCCACAGCCGGTGGCCTTTGATTAGCTGGATATTTTCCCTTTAGCCTTTAGCCCGATTCCCCTTAAGCAGCATCCTATCCATAACTTACTACCATGAATGGACCTAGGTTGTGTTGCATGACGCTCGGCTCCTGGTTCAGCTGGCCTCCTCGGCCAATCACCCACCGGGAGCCGCCTGACGCCCAATGGCAGAGTCAGAGGACATGGCTCAACAGCAGCAAGTCAACCTAGCATGCGGAAGCCACTACTCAGAGTTTATTCACATCTAATAGCCTACGTATTTTTAGTTTTTGCTCTCCTTATTTGGATTCACATCCACGGACACTGAGGCCTGGACCGGTACTAAGGGCTATCACCGTGTGTTGGCCACCTGGGGATGTTCCTTTTATACATTCCCTCACTCCCACACGTGACGATGGAGCCCCCACCGCGTCACCCCCTCACCACATGTGGAGAAGAATGAAGTGGATGCTACGGCCTGTATTCTCACAATACACATCCCTGTACAACTGCAGAGGTTGTGACCAGGTGACATCTACCCAAAGAGGTGATTTTACCTGTGGCTGTGCCATTAGGTTGCCTGTGGAGTGGCGCCCTCGCGCCTATTTTGTGTATATACACCACTCTATGTGGTCATCTTCCTGGAGGTATTACACTGGAGACCAAGAAAAAGTGTATGCCACGGCCTGTACTCTCCAAATACACATCCCTGTACAACTACAGAAGTTGTGACCAGGTGACATCTACCCACAGAGCTGTTTTTACCTGTGGCTATGCCATTAGGTTACCTGTGGAGTGGCGCCTTGACGCCTACTTTGTGTATACACACCACCTTTTGTGGTCATCTTCCTGGAGGGATTACGCTGGAGATCACCATATAGACTGGACCACATTTTTTCACACACATATGGATTTAGGCATACTCTCTACTCTAGGAATCTAGACCGTTCTGTCCATTGAGGCCTAGGCCGGTGTCTTGATGAGTATCTTGTTCACTGGCTAATACCATAATCTCTGGACCACTTGGACTCACTGCGGGGCGTTTCACCCTCAGCGGTGATCTTGGTCTTGGGCCTTGTCATGGGGTTTTGGCCTTGGGTGACTGCCTGGGGTGGCTGTTGACATCAGGTATATCGGATGTGACCCTGGTGTCTTGCCTACCGGCTGTCATCTGTCAGGGCATGGATTAGGCACCATGGTCTGCATTGATGATTGGGGAATATCGGATGTGACCTCGACCACTTTGCGGACTCTGGTGGTCTGAGTTGTGTTGCTGTCCAGAGTAGGGATGTGCTTGTGTGACGTGGTTTCTCTGTGAGACGGCTGGCTCTAGGCCTCTGGATTATGTTGGTCGTGACCTCTATGGTGATTCTTAGTCTGAGAGCTGCTTTTATCACGTTTCTGCCACTGTTTTTTAGATACTTTGGCCATCCTTAGATTATCTTGGAGTCCTAATTTTACCTTGGAACGTTCTGGTTTTGCCTTTTATTCTAAGGGTTTATTATATAATATATTATATTATATTAATAGGGATAATATTAGTTTACTGTTTACTGCTAATGTGTAGTCCAGTCCCTTATTGCTGCTCAACATAATATTTTTTTCGCCTGTACCTACACCCTGTTGTAGAGACCACGGACGCGCAGGGGCTTCCCTGGGATTTCCTCTCAGTGACGTCACCGCAGCAGGTCGTTCTTCTGCGGCAGCTATTTTTCACATAACGTAGCAGTGCAGACCGGTTCTACACCTGTGTAAAACGTGATTCGTTTTCCCCTACACTCTGAGGATTGTACCACTCTACTGCCTCTTGGTTTGGAATTTTTTCTCATCTCCAAGTCTCCGTTTTCTGCTACCGAACGGCGTTGCTAGTTTTGCAGTGTTTGTTTACATCGGACTTGGCTGCACGTCCCGGTTTGCCACGTCAATCACAGACCTTACACTCCAATGGCTAGTGACGTGATTTGGAGATCCCGCCCCTTGACGTCCTCTCTCCAAAAACTTTTTTCTTCACCGTCACTAATACTCCGGTATTAATAAGCCTGTGTGTTCGTTTGAGACTGTGACTGCCGACCGGAGCTGCGTGACCGTAAGACCATTTCCCACCCCTCAATAATACGTTTTCTAACTTGCTTTTGCTATCCATAAATTGTTTATCTAGTTTTTTTATCGAATTATTAGCTTGTTTTGTGTCATATTCAGTACCATGCTCTGAACGCATGCGTGCTAGCGGACCTGTTGCTAATTAGCCCACTTGTTTTTTGCCCATAAACGCACCTGCTGCTACCACGCGCTGCAAGCATCCATCTTAGGATCTCCCATCTCATCTTCACTTCTCCATCTTCTGGGGCCATATGTAAGTTTTTCTTTCTAGTCTAGTTTGGTTGCTTGATTGATTTAATAGGGTGCATTTATTAATAACTTGGGCCTACCACCTCATACTCATACCCCACGCGTTTGCATGAACTGCTGATAGTGTGTGTGCATGCTTGTACTACATGTCTGTGTATATGTATGCATGGATATAATGTACTTTCTCTTTTCTTCCCTCTCCCTCCTCCCCCTCCCATTCCATGCTCACACATTCATTTCTGTGCATAAGCACACACACATAATCTTAGGCTTTGCTCACACACATACTCTCTCACACACTCACACACACATTCTGTCTCTCTCTCTCTACTATTCTCTACTGGTCTGTTCCGCTCTCTCTCTTTCTCTAGGCACACACACATTTTAGGCTTCTCTGTGCATTAAGCACTCACACATAAAGACAATCCCCCCCCCCCCCCCCCCTCCTTCCACAGGTTTTTCTGGACCCCCTTTCACTAATCCTAACCCATGCTTCTTCTTTTACAGATCTTCTCCTCTCACTTAGCTTGTTCACCACCCTGAGTGTACACACATGCCTCGCACACACGCGCGCCCTCCCCCTCTCTCTCTCTCTCTCTCCCTCTCTACTCTTTTCCCTAGACAATAATTCTGAATACCGCTTCTGGTGGGCTGCCAGGAGGGCACCGGGGTGACCACCATCCTCCTTCTTTGGTGTAGCCTCGAGGTCCCCTGTCAGTCCGTAGCCTAGGATGGCCCTGGTTCCTGCTCATGTTTTATTTCCGTCACCTGACGAGTCCTGGGAGAGGACGAAACCGGTCGTGGCCAGTTAGGACCCCGTATATCCCTGCTTAATTTCTGGCATGGGCCCGGCAGGAGGCACCGCCCAGGGAATGGAGTCCTGCGTTTTTGACTACAACTTTTATTTGCTCTAACAGGAGCGCCTCTCTCTATATCTCTCTCACCCCACTCCCACCACTATTGTCTGCATGGCTTTATCTTTATCGCACTCATGTGCGGTGAGGACATGACACTCATGTATCTTGTTTATTAACCCCCTCCTTCCACAGCCCTGCATTACCTTGGGGTCCTCCCCACATCTGCACCCGGGATTGGTATAGATTCTTAACTTTCCAGGTAGAACCTTTTTTAGCTTTTCAGATTAAGTTAGCTGCCCGGTCAAGGTAGGACACGCACTCACACACTCAGTTGCACCTCATATGTCCACACAGGCCCTTTATTTATTTATTTAATTTCTATCTATCCCTCCTGCGTTCCTCGGGTACTCCCCCTAGACGCCTGCATATTGCTCCCTTTCTTGCCCTCCTCCGCGTACCTCAACCCAACCGTCACCATCCCATAGGCTGACCTACTGTGATTTAATGGGGTGGAATAGCCCCCCTGTCACCTATCCTAACCCCAACCTGGGAGGGTCTACGCCTAAACTTAACCGTAAAGCTGACCTACTGTGACTTAATGGGCTAGGATAGCCCTCCTGTCACTTATCCTAACCCCAACCTGGGAGGGTCTACGCCTAAAACTTAACCAGACGACTGACCTGCTGTGACTTAATGGGGTGAGATAGCCCCCCTGTCACTTACCCTAACCCCAACCTGGGAGGGTCTACGCCTAAAACTTAACCGGAAGGCTTACCTACTGTGACTTTAAGGGGGTAGGATAACCCCCCTGTCACTTATCCTAACCCCAACCTGGGAGGGCCTACGCCTAAAACTTAACCGGACGACTAACCTACCGTGACTTAATGGGGTGGGATAGCCCCCCTGTCACTTATCCTAACCCCAACCTGGGGGGGTCTACGCTTAAAACTTGACCGTTGCTTCCCCCCAGTGGGTTTATCTCTGATCACTGGGCCACCTCACTGAGTCATTTTTTCTAACCCCAACCAGTGAGAGTTCACGCCTAAGCGGGTCGAAGCACGAAACTGCTGGGCTCGGGTGATCATCAGACATCAAACCTATTTATAATCTGAGGATGTGTACCTTGACCCCTTGGGGATCGGGACTCTTAAGGATTGATACCATAATTGGAATAATAACTCGGTTTCAAACACTTTATGACTTTTATATACTCTGATGGTGTTTACTTTGTCCCCCAGGTGGACAGAGACCCTCCAGATATTAACTTCTACTAACAACAAGGGACCTATCTGACTCTGAGCATGCTCCCGCATTGACCCTGCTACCTGAACATGTCAAGTGGATACGGAGACGGCCATCCATGTGCTCGACCTATACTTATATATTATGCATTGTTTCTTGTTGTATGTTTATATATTACTATCCCCCTGAGTACTCCTCACTCACCCTGTGTCGAGTGGCGAGCGCTTCAGGTGTTACCCGGCCTGGGTTCCCCTCGGGGTTCCTGGAGGGGCCTAGCCCCTGTTCGGATGTGGTGGATGACTCAGCATTGGCATAGCGTGTGCCTCAGTCCTGAGCCTAAGTGGGTCGAAGTACCGAACTACTGGGCTCGGGGGATTTTCAGACATTAAACCTAACCCGCCGGAGCATACAAGGCTGTGATCTGAATCCACATCAGGATGCCACCAATTTACTTGCTTGTTATATTGGGACCACTGACTTGTTCGCACCGTCTCCCTCCACTAGCGATTCAACCCTTTCATGCAACACTTCCTAGCTGGGCACGGGGATATGCCCCTCTAATTTGTGCATGGCAGATCTCCAGTCAGAGACACGGAACTAGATGTGCTGAGACTTCCGTTGGGACATATTTTTGGAGTTGAGACCGGCCGCGCACTGGGTTGATGTGGCGAGGGTACTGGTTTTATATGATTTACCCGCATGTGACTAAACATCACAGCCATGTACGTTGCTTCTCCTGATTCTCGCGGTGTGACTAGGGACCTACCGGGCGGGCCTGCGCTCTTTTTTACGAGGAACCCAGGTTATATATTAGAACGTCGTATTTTGGGTCCGCCTTGCGCCATTTAGCATATTTAGCTTAGCATTGTTAGCCTAGCCCGATGCGTTATTCGGTAGGTTTGACATGACCCACACGTTTTTTACTTATTTAGACGTTTTTGTTAGCTTAGCATAACCTAGCTTAGCCTAGCTTAGCATTGTTAGCCTTTACCCAATTCGCTATTTTGCATGTTAGTTATGATCTATATTCTTTTTCTGACCAATTTAGATGGTTTTTTGTTAGCCTAGCTTAGCATTGTTAGCATTTACCCAATTCGCTAATTTGCATATTAGTTATGATCCATATCGTTTTTTGACCTATCTGGACGGTTTTTGTTAGCTTAGCCTAGCTTAGCATTGTTAGCCTAACTCAGCTTTGTTAGCCTAGCCCTTCAGATGCTGCCGTTTCGCATTTTTTCACACGGTTCACGTCATCTAGACTGGTATTGTTAGCTTAGCCTAAATTAGTATGGTTGGCCTAACCTGGCCTCATACTAGTAATCTAGGGGTTCGGTTTAGTTCAGCACTTCGCTCACGGTTTTGAGGCTCCCATACCTGGTTCCTACTTATATAAGCCCCTAGGTTAGCCGAGCCCCCCTTCACTGGGGCGCTCCACTCCTGGTGGGCACTCTAGTCAGTTACCTTCAACCCCAGGCCTATCAACTCCGTCTCTCTGGTGTCCCTCCCTGCAACCAGGTTTAGTGGGGACACCCACACGCTAGTTGGGACTTGGGGCTCTCTCACATCATGGAGTGTGATCCCCCTCCCTGTGTTCAGTTTGGTTTTTTGAGTACCCGGCCATCGTCACCTCTATCAGGGTTCGCCTCCCCTGGATACACTTAGGTGCTCTGACTGGGACCCCCCATCCTCTACCTGACTTGGATTGTATCGCCTGTTAGACACAAATAAATCTGATGTGGAGCCTTCTGGGAGAAGATACAATACACTTGTTTTGGATTTAAAGACCTCCATTGATCGCGTACGCGCGTCTGGACTTCTCCTCCAGACCTGGGTCCATAATACAAACTGTCCCTAATGTCCCCTGCATTCACAACAACATTCTCACCTAGAAGACCGTGGATGTGTTGGCTGGGGCTTCGACTAATTGACCTTACCAGCTCGCACAGTGGGGGGACCGCTTAGGGGGCTTGGATTTAGTATGGAGCCAGAATGGCCCCCATCAGACTGTCCGTGGAATGGTAGACCTTCCTACTCAGCCTGCCACAGCCGGTGGCCTTTGATTAGCTGGATATTTTCCCTTTAGCCTTTAGCCCGATTCCCCTTAAGCAGCATCCTATCCATAACTTACTACCATGAATGGACCTAGGTTGTGTTGCATGACGCTCGGCTCCTGGTTCAGCTGGCCTCCTCGGCCAATCACCCACCGGGAGCCGCCTGACGCCCAATGGCAGAGTCAGAGGACATGGCTCAACAGCAGCAAGTCAACCTAGCATGCGGAAGCCACTACTCAGAGTTTATTCACATCTAATAGCCTACGTATTTTTAGTTTTTGCTCTCCTTATTTGGATTCACATCCACGGACACTGAGGCCTGGACCGGTACTAAGGGCTATCACCGTGTGTTGGCCACCTGGGGATGTTCCTTTTATACATTCCCTCACTCCCACACGTGACGATGGAGCCCCCACCGCGTCACCCCCTCACCACATGTGGAGAAGAATGAAGTGGATGCTACGGCCTGTATTCTCACAATACACATCCCTGTACAACTGCAGAGGTTGTGACCAGGTGACATCTACCCAAAGAGGTGATTTTACCTGTGGCTGTGCCATTAGGTTGCCTGTGGAGTGGCGCCCTCGCGCCTATTTTGTGTATATACACCACTCTATGTGGTCATCTTCCTGGAGGTATTACACTGGAGACCAAGAAAAAGTGTATGCCACGGCCTGTACTCTCCAAATACACATCCCTGTACAACTACAGAAGTTGTGACCAGGTGACATCTACCCACAGAGCTGTTTTTACCTGTGGCTATGCCATTAGGTTACCTGTGGAGTGGCGCCTTGACGCCTACTTTGTGTATACACACCACCTTTTGTGGTCATCTTCCTGGAGGGATTACGCTGGAGATCACCATATAGACTGGACCACATTTTTTCACACACATATGGATTTAGGCATACTCTCTACTCTAGGAATCTAGACCGTTCTGTCCATTGAGGCCTAGGCCGGTGTCTTGATGAGTATCTTGTTCACTGGCTAATACCATAATCTCTGGACCACTTGGACTCACTGCGGGGCGTTTCACCCTCAGCGGTGATCTTGGTCTTGGGCCTTGTCATGGGGTTTTGGCCTTGGGTGACTGCCTGGGGTGGCTGTTGACATCAGGTATATCGGATGTGACCCTGGTGTCTTGCCTACCGGCTGTCATCTGTCAGGGCATGGATTAGGCACCATGGTCTGCATTGATGATTGGGGAATATCGGATGTGACCTCGACCACTTTGCGGACTCTGGTGGTCTGAGTTGTGTTGCTGTCCAGAGTAGGGATGTGCTTGTGTGACGTGGTTTCTCTGTGAGACGGCTGGCTCTAGGCCTCTGGATTATGTTGGTCGTGACCTCTATGGTGATTCTTAGTCTGAGAGCTGCTTTTATCACGTTTCTGCCACTGTTTTTTAGATACTTTGGCCATCCTTAGATTATCTTGGAGTCCTAATTTTACCTTGGAACGTTCTGGTTTTGCCTTTTATTCTAAGGGTTTATTATATAATATATTATATTATATTAATAGGGATAATATTAGTTTACTGTTTACTGCTAATGTGTAGTCCAGTCCCTTATTGCTGCTCAACATAATATTTTTTTCGCCTGTACCTACACCCTGTTGTAGAGACCACGGACGCGCAGGGGCTTCCCTGGGATTTCCTCTCAGTGACGTCACCGCAGCAGGTCGTTCTTCTGCGGCAGCTATTTTTCACATAACGTAGCAGTGCAGACCGGTTCTACACCTGTGTAAAACGTGATTCGTTTTCCCCTACACTCTGAGGATTGTACCACTCTACTGCCTCTTGGTTTGGAATTTTTTCTCATCTCCAAGTCTCCGTTTTCTGCTACCGAACGGCGTTGCTAGTTTTGCAGTGTTTGTTTACATCGGACTTGGCTGCACGTCCCGGTTTGCCACGTCAATCACAGACCTTACACTCCAATGGCTAGTGACGTGATTTGGAGATCCCGCCCCTTGACGTCCTCTCTCCAAAAACTTTTTTCTTCACCGTCACTAATACTCCGGTATTAATAAGCCTGTGTGTTCGTTTGAGACTGTGACTGCCGACCGGAGCTGCGTGACCGTAAGACCATTTCCCACCCCTCAATAATACGTTTTCTAACTTGCTTTTGCTATCCATAAATTGTTTATCTAGTTTTTTTATCGAATTATTAGCTTGTTTTGTGTCATATTCAGTACCATGCTCTGAACGCATGCGTGCTAGCGGACCTGTTGCTAATTAGCCCACTTGTTTTTTGCCCATAAACGCACCTGCTGCTACCACGCGCTGCAAGCATCCATCTTAGGATCTCCCATCTCATCTTCACTTCTCCATCTTCTGGGGCCATATGTAAGTTTTTCTTTCTAGTCTAGTTTGGTTGCTTGATTGATTTAATAGGGTGCATTTATTAATAACTTGGGCCTACCACCTCATACTCATACCCCACGCGTTTGCATGAACTGCTGATAGTGTGTGTGCATGCTTGTACTACATGTCTGTGTATATGTATGCATGGATATAATGTACTTTCTCTTTTCTTCCCTCTCCCTCCTCCCCCTCCCATTCCATGCTCACACATTCATTTCTGTGCATAAGCACACACACATAATCTTAGGCTTTGCTCACACACATACTCTCTCACACACTCACACACACATTCTGTCTCTCTCTCTCTACTATTCTCTACTGGTCTGTTCCGCTCTCTCTCTTTCTCTAGGCACACACACATTTTAGGCTTCTCTGTGCATTAAGCACTCACACATAAAGACAATCCCCCCCCCCCCCCCCCCTCCTTCCACAGGTTTTTCTGGACCCCCTTTCACTAATCCTAACCCATGCTTCTTCTTTTACAGATCTTCTCCTCTCACTTAGCTTGTTCACCACCCTGAGTGTACACACATGCCTCGCACACACGCGCGCCCTCCCCCTCTCTCTCTCTCTCTCTCCCTCTCTACTCTTTTCCCTAGACAATAATTCTGAATACCGCTTCTGGTGGGCTGCCAGGAGGGCACCGGGGTGACCACCATCCTCCTTCTTTGGTGTAGCCTCGAGGTCCCCTGTCAGTCCGTAGCCTAGGATGGCCCTGGTTCCTGCTCATGTTTTATTTCCGTCACCTGACGAGTCCTGGGAGAGGACGAAACCGGTCGTGGCCAGTTAGGACCCCGTATATCCCTGCTTAATTTCTGGCATGGGCCCGGCAGGAGGCACCGCCCAGGGAATGGAGTCCTGCGTTTTTGACTACAACTTTTATTTGCTCTAACAGGAGCGCCTCTCTCTATATCTCTCTCACCCCACTCCCACCACTATTGTCTGCATGGCTTTATCTTTATCGCACTCATGTGCGGTGAGGACATGACACTCATGTATCTTGTTTATTAACCCCCTCCTTCCACAGCCCTGCATTACCTTGGGGTCCTCCCCACATCTGCACCCGGGATTGGTATAGATTCTTAACTTTCCAGGTAGAACCTTTTTTAGCTTTTCAGATTAAGTTAGCTGCCCGGTCAAGGTAGGACACGCACTCACACACTCAGTTGCACCTCATATGTCCACACAGGCCCTTTATTTATTTATTTAATTTCTATCTATCCCTCCTGCGTTCCTCGGGTACTCCCCCTAGACGCCTGCATATTGCTCCCTTTCTTGCCCTCCTCCGCGTACCTCAACCCAACCGTCACCATCCCATAGGCTGACCTACTGTGATTTAATGGGGTGGAATAGCCCCCCTGTCACCTATCCTAACCCCAACCTGGGAGGGTCTACGCCTAAACTTAACCGTAAAGCTGACCTACTGTGACTTAATGGGCTAGGATAGCCCTCCTGTCACTTATCCTAACCCCAACCTGGGAGGGTCTACGCCTAAAACTTAACCAGACGACTGACCTGCTGTGACTTAATGGGGTGAGATAGCCCCCCTGTCACTTACCCTAACCCCAACCTGGGAGGGTCTACGCCTAAAACTTAACCGGAAGGCTTACCTACTGTGACTTTAAGGGGGTAGGATAACCCCCCTGTCACTTATCCTAACCCCAACCTGGGAGGGCCTACGCCTAAAACTTAACCGGACGACTAACCTACCGTGACTTAATGGGGTGGGATAGCCCCCCTGTCACTTATCCTAACCCCAACCTGGGGGGGTCTACGCTTAAAACTTGACCGTTGCTTCCCCCCAGTGGGTTTATCTCTGATCACTGGGCCACCTCACTGAGTCATTTTTTCTAACCCCAACCAGTGAGAGTTCACGCCTAAGCGGGTCGAAGCACGAAACTGCTGGGCTCGGGTGATCATCAGACATCAAACCTATTTATAATCTGAGGATGTGTACCTTGACCCCTTGGGGATCGGGACTCTTAAGGATTGATACCATAATTGGAATAATAACTCGGTTTCAAACACTTTATGACTTTTATATACTCTGATGGTGTTTACTTTGTCCCCCAGGTGGACAGAGACCCTCCAGATATTAACTTCTACTAACAACAAGGGACCTATCTGACTCTGAGCATGCTCCCGCATTGACCCTGCTACCTGAACATGTCAAGTGGATACGGAGACGGCCATCCATGTGCTCGACCTATACTTATATATTATGCATTGTTTCTTGTTGTATGTTTATATATTACTATCCCCCTGAGTACTCCTCACTCACCCTGTGTCGAGTGGCGAGCGCTTCAGGTGTTACCCGGCCTGGGTTCCCCTCGGGGTTCCTGGAGGGGCCTAGCCCCTGTTCGGATGTGGTGGATGACTCAGCATTGGCATAGCGTGTGCCTCAGTCCTGAGCCTAAGTGGGTCGAAGTACCGAACTACTGGGCTCGGGGGATTTTCAGACATTAAACCTAACCCGCCGGAGCATACAAGGCTGTGATCTGAATCCACATCAGGATGCCACCAATTTACTTGCTTGTTATATTGGGACCACTGACTTGTTCGCACCGTCTCCCTCCACTAGCGATTCAACCCTTTCATGCAACACTTCCTAGCTGGGCACGGGGATATGCCCCTCTAATTTGTGCATGGCAGATCTCCAGTCAGAGACACGGAACTAGATGTGCTGAGACTTCCGTTGGGACATATTTTTGGAGTTGAGACCGGCCGCGCACTGGGTTGATGTGGCGAGGGTACTGGTTTTATATGATTTACCCGCATGTGACTAAACATCACAGCCATGTACGTTGCTTCTCCTGATTCTCGCGGTGTGACTAGGGACCTACCGGGCGGGCCTGCGCTCTTTTTTACGAGGAACCCAGGTTATATATTAGAACGTCGTATTTTGGGTCCGCCTTGCGCCATTTAGCATATTTAGCTTAGCATTGTTAGCCTAGCCCGATGCGTTATTCGGTAGGTTTGACATGACCCACACGTTTTTTACTTATTTAGACGTTTTTGTTAGCTTAGCATAACCTAGCTTAGCCTAGCTTAGCATTGTTAGCCTTTACCCAATTCGCTATTTTGCATGTTAGTTATGATCTATATTCTTTTTCTGACCAATTTAGATGGTTTTTTGTTAGCCTAGCTTAGCATTGTTAGCATTTACCCAATTCGCTAATTTGCATATTAGTTATGATCCATATCGTTTTTTGACCTATCTGGACGGTTTTTGTTAGCTTAGCCTAGCTTAGCATTGTTAGCCTAACTCAGCTTTGTTAGCCTAGCCCTTCAGATGCTGCCGTTTCGCATTTTTTCACACGGTTCACGTCATCTAGACTGGTATTGTTAGCTTAGCCTAAATTAGTATGGTTGGCCTAACCTGGCCTCATACTAGTAATCTAGGGGTTCGGTTTAGTTCAGCACTTCGCTCACGGTTTTGAGGCTCCCATACCTGGTTCCTACTTATATAAGCCCCTAGGTTAGCCGAGCCCCCCTTCACTGGGGCGCTCCACTCCTGGTGGGCACTCTAGTCAGTTACCTTCAACCCCAGGCCTATCAACTCCGTCTCTCTGGTGTCCCTCCCTGCAACCAGGTTTAGTGGGGACACCCACACGCTAGTTGGGACTTGGGGCTCTCTCACATCATGGAGTGTGATCCCCCTCCCTGTGTTCAGTTTGGTTTTTTGAGTACCCGGCCATCGTCACCTCTATCAGGGTTCGCCTCCCCTGGATACACTTAGGTGCTCTGACTGGGACCCCCCATCCTCTACCTGACTTGGATTGTATCGCCTGTTAGACACAAATAAATCTGATGTGGAGCCTTCTGGGAGAAGATACAATACACTTGTTTTGGATTTAAAGACCTCCATTGATCGCGTACGCGCGTCTGGACTTCTCCTCCAGACCTGGGTCCATAATACAAACTGTCCCTAATGTCCCCTGCATTCACAACAACATTCTCACCTAGAAGACCGTGGATGTGTTGGCTGGGGCTTCGACTAATTGACCTTACCAGCTCGCACAGTGGGGGGACCGCTTAGGGGGCTTGGATTTAGTATGGAGCCAGAATGGCCCCCATCAGACTGTCCGTGGAATGGTAGACCTTCCTACTCAGCCTGCCACAGCCGGTGGCCTTTGATTAGCTGGATATTTTCCCTTTAGCCTTTAGCCCGATTCCCCTTAAGCAGCATCCTATCCATAACTTACTACCATGAATGGACCTAGGTTGTGTTGCATGACGCTCGGCTCCTGGTTCAGCTGGCCTCCTCGGCCAATCACCCACCGGGAGCCGCCTGACGCCCAATGGCAGAGTCAGAGGACATGGCTCAACAGCAGCAAGTCAACCTAGCATGCGGAAGCCACTACTCAGAGTTTATTCACATCTAATAGCCTACGTATTTTTAGTTTTTGCTCTCCTTATTTGGATTCACATCCACGGACACTGAGGCCTGGACCGGTACTAAGGGCTATCACCGTGTGTTGGCCACCTGGGGATGTTCCTTTTATACATTCCCTCACTCCCACACGTGACGATGGAGCCCCCACCGCGTCACCCCCTCACCACATGTGGAGAAGAATGAAGTGGATGCTACGGCCTGTATTCTCACAATACACATCCCTGTACAACTGCAGAGGTTGTGACCAGGTGACATCTACCCAAAGAGGTGATTTTACCTGTGGCTGTGCCATTAGGTTGCCTGTGGAGTGGCGCCCTCGCGCCTATTTTGTGTATATACACCACTCTATGTGGTCATCTTCCTGGAGGTATTACACTGGAGACCAAGAAAAAGTGTATGCCACGGCCTGTACTCTCCAAATACACATCCCTGTACAACTACAGAAGTTGTGACCAGGTGACATCTACCCACAGAGCTGTTTTTACCTGTGGCTATGCCATTAGGTTACCTGTGGAGTGGCGCCTTGACGCCTACTTTGTGTATACACACCACCTTTTGTGGTCATCTTCCTGGAGGGATTACGCTGGAGATCACCATATAGACTGGACCACATTTTTTCACACACATATGGATTTAGGCATACTCTCTACTCTAGGAATCTAGACCGTTCTGTCCATTGAGGCCTAGGCCGGTGTCTTGATGAGTATCTTGTTCACTGGCTAATACCATAATCTCTGGACCACTTGGACTCACTGCGGGGCGTTTCACCCTCAGCGGTGATCTTGGTCTTGGGCCTTGTCATGGGGTTTTGGCCTTGGGTGACTGCCTGGGGTGGCTGTTGACATCAGGTATATCGGATGTGACCCTGGTGTCTTGCCTACCGGCTGTCATCTGTCAGGGCATGGATTAGGCACCATGGTCTGCATTGATGATTGGGGAATATCGGATGTGACCTCGACCACTTTGCGGACTCTGGTGGTCTGAGTTGTGTTGCTGTCCAGAGTAGGGATGTGCTTGTGTGACGTGGTTTCTCTGTGAGACGGCTGGCTCTAGGCCTCTGGATTATGTTGGTCGTGACCTCTATGGTGATTCTTAGTCTGAGAGCTGCTTTTATCACGTTTCTGCCACTGTTTTTTAGATACTTTGGCCATCCTTAGATTATCTTGGAGTCCTAATTTTACCTTGGAACGTTCTGGTTTTGCCTTTTATTCTAAGGGTTTATTATATAATATATTATATTATATTAATAGGGATAATATTAGTTTACTGTTTACTGCTAATGTGTAGTCCAGTCCCTTATTGCTGCTCAACATAATATTTTTTTCGCCTGTACCTACACCCTGTTGTAGAGACCACGGACGCGCAGGGGCTTCCCTGGGATTTCCTCTCAGTGACGTCACCGCAGCAGGTCGTTCTTCTGCGGCAGCTATTTTTCACATAACGTAGCAGTGCAGACCGGTTCTACACCTGTGTAAAACGTGATTCGTTTTCCCCTACACTCTGAGGATTGTACCACTCTACTGCCTCTTGGTTTGGAATTTTTTCTCATCTCCAAGTCTCCGTTTTCTGCTACCGAACGGCGTTGCTAGTTTTGCAGTGTTTGTTTACATCGGACTTGGCTGCACGTCCCGGTTTGCCACGTCAATCACAGACCTTACACTCCAATGGCTAGTGACGTGATTTGGAGATCCCGCCCCTTGACGTCCTCTCTCCAAAAACTTTTTTCTTCACCGTCACTAATACTCCGGTATTAATAAGCCTGTGTGTTCGTTTGAGACTGTGACTGCCGACCGGAGCTGCGTGACCGTAAGACCATTTCCCACCCCTCAATAATACGTTTTCTAACTTGCTTTTGCTATCCATAAATTGTTTATCTAGTTTTTTTATCGAATTATTAGCTTGTTTTGTGTCATATTCAGTACCATGCTCTGAACGCATGCGTGCTAGCGGACCTGTTGCTAATTAGCCCACTTGTTTTTTGCCCATAAACGCACCTGCTGCTACCACGCGCTGCAAGCATCCATCTTAGGATCTCCCATCTCATCTTCACTTCTCCATCTTCTGGGGCCATATGTAAGTTTTTCTTTCTAGTCTAGTTTGGTTGCTTGATTGATTTAATAGGGTGCATTTATTAATAACTTGGGCCTACCACCTCATACTCATACCCCACGCGTTTGCATGAACTGCTGATAGTGTGTGTGCATGCTTGTACTACATGTCTGTGTATATGTATGCATGGATATAATGTACTTTCTCTTTTCTTCCCTCTCCCTCCTCCCCCTCCCATTCCATGCTCACACATTCATTTCTGTGCATAAGCACACACACATAATCTTAGGCTTTGCTCACACACATACTCTCTCACACACTCACACACACATTCTGTCTCTCTCTCTCTACTATTCTCTACTGGTCTGTTCCGCTCTCTCTCTTTCTCTAGGCACACAC
Source organism: Osmerus mordax (assembly GCF_038355195.1). Lineage (NCBI taxonomy): Eukaryota > Metazoa > Chordata > Actinopteri > Osmeriformes > Osmeridae > Osmerus > Osmerus mordax. Next base: position 42,519 of record NW_027120586.1, read on the forward strand.
ACATTTTAGGCTTCTCTGTGCATTAAGCACTCACACATAAAGACAATCCCCCCCCCCCCCCCCCCTCCTTCCACAGGTTTTTCTGGACCCCCTTTCACTAATCCTAACCCATGCTTCTTCTTTTACAGATCTTCTCCTCTCACTTAGCTTGTTCACCACCCTGAGTGTACACACATGCCTCGCACACACGCGCGCCCTCCCCCTCTCTCTCTCTCTCTCTCCCTCTCTACTCTTTTCCCTAGACAATAATTCTGAATACCGCTTCTGGTGGGCTGCCAGGAGGGCACCGGGGTGACCACCATCCTCCTTCTTTGGTGTAGCCTCGAGGTCCCCTGTCAGTCCGTAGCCTAGGATGGCCCTGGTTCCTGCTCATGTTTTATTTCCGTCACCTGACGAGTCCTGGGAGAGGACGAAACCGGTCGTGGCCAGTTAGGACCCCGTATATCCCTGCTTAATTTCTGGCATGGGCCCGGCAGGAGGCACCGCCCAGGGAATGGAGTCCTGCGTTTTTGACTACAACTTTTATTTGCTCTAACAGGAGCGCCTCTCTCTATATCTCTCTCACCCCACTCCCACCACTATTGTCTGCATGGCTTTATCTTTATCGCACTCATGTGCGGTGAGGACATGACACTCATGTATCTTGTTTATTAACCCCCTCCTTCCACAGCCCTGCATTACCTTGGGGTCCTCCCCACATCTGCACCCGGGATTGGTATAGATTCTTAACTTTCCAGGTAGAACCTTTTTTAGCTTTTCAGATTAAGTTAGCTGCCCGGTCAAGGTAGGACACGCACTCACACACTCAGTTGCACCTCATATGTCCACACAGGCCCTTTATTTATTTATTTAATTTCTATCTATCCCTCCTGCGTTCCTCGGGTACTCCCCCTAGACGCCTGCATATTGCTCCCTTTCTTGCCCTCCTCCGCGTACCTCAACCCAACCGTCACCATCCCATAGGCTGACCTACTGTGATTTAATGGGGTGGAATAGCCCCCCTGTCACCTATCCTAACCCCAACCTGGGAGGGTCTACGCCTAAACTTAACCGTAAAGCTGACCTACTGTGACTTAATGGGCTAGGATAGCCCTCCTGTCACTTATCCTAACCCCAACCTGGGAGGGTCTACGCCTAAAACTTAACCAGACGACTGACCTGCTGTGACTTAATGGGGTGAGATAGCCCCCCTGTCACTTACCCTAACCCCAACCTGGGAGGGTCTACGCCTAAAACTTAACCGGAAGGCTTACCTACTGTGACTTTAAGGGGGTAGGATAACCCCCCTGTCACTTATCCTAACCCCAACCTGGGAGGGCCTACGCCTAAAACTTAACCGGACGACTAACCTACCGTGACTTAATGGGGTGGGATAGCCCCCCTGTCACTTATCCTAACCCCAACCTGGGGGGGTCTACGCTTAAAACTTGACCGTTGCTTCCCCCCAGTGGGTTTATCTCTGATCACTGGGCCACCTCACTGAGTCATTTTTTCTAACCCCAACCAGTGAGAGTTCACGCCTAAGCGGGTCGAAGCACGAAACTGCTGGGCTCGGGTGATCATCAGACATCAAACCTATTTATAATCTGAGGATGTGTACCTTGACCCCTTGGGGATCGGGACTCTTAAGGATTGATACCATAATTGGAATAATAACTCGGTTTCAAACACTTTATGACTTTTATATACTCTGATGGTGTTTACTTTGTCCCCCAGGTGGACAGAGACCCTCCAGATATTAACTTCTACTAACAACAAGGGACCTATCTGACTCTGAGCATGCTCCCGCATTGACCCTGCTACCTGAACATGTCAAGTGGATACGGAGACGGCCATCCATGTGCTCGACCTATACTTATATATTATGCATTGTTTCTTGTTGTATGTTTATATATTACTATCCCCCTGAGTACTCCTCACTCACCCTGTGTCGAGTGGCGAGCGCTTCAGGTGTTACCCGGCCTGGGTTCCCCTCGGGGTTCCTGGAGGGGCCTAGCCCCTGTTCGGATGTGGTGGATGACTCAGCATTGGCATAGCGTGTGCCTCAGTCCTGAGCCTAAGTGGGTCGAAGTACCGAACTACTGGGCTCGGGGGATTTTCAGACATTAAACCTAACCCGCCGGAGCATACAAGGCTGTGATCTGAATCCACATCAGGATGCCACCAATTTACTTGCTTGTTATATTGGGACCACTGACTTGTTCGCACCGTCTCCCTCCACTAGCGATTCAACCCTTTCATGCAACACTTCCTAGCTGGGCACGGGGATATGCCCCTCTAATTTGTGCATGGCAGATCTCCAGTCAGAGACACGGAACTAGATGTGCTGAGACTTCCGTTGGGACATATTTTTGGAGTTGAGACCGGCCGCGCACTGGGTTGATGTGGCGAGGGTACTGGTTTTATATGATTTACCCGCATGTGACTAAACATCACAGCCATGTACGTTGCTTCTCCTGATTCTCGCGGTGTGACTAGGGACCTACCGGGCGGGCCTGCGCTCTTTTTTACGAGGAACCCAGGTTATATATTAGAACGTCGTATTTTGGGTCCGCCTTGCGCCATTTAGCATATTTAGCTTAGCATTGTTAGCCTAGCCCGATGCGTTATTCGGTAGGTTTGACATGACCCACACGTTTTTTACTTATTTAGACGTTTTTGTTAGCTTAGCATAACCTAGCTTAGCCTAGCTTAGCATTGTTAGCCTTTACCCAATTCGCTATTTTGCATGTTAGTTATGATCTATATTCTTTTTCTGACCAATTTAGATGGTTTTTTGTTAGCCTAGCTTAGCATTGTTAGCATTTACCCAATTCGCTAATTTGCATATTAGTTATGATCCATATCGTTTTTTGACCTATCTGGACGGTTTTTGTTAGCTTAGCCTAGCTTAGCATTGTTAGCCTAACTCAGCTTTGTTAGCCTAGCCCTTCAGATGCTGCCGTTTCGCATTTTTTCACACGGTTCACGTCATCTAGACTGGTATTGTTAGCTTAGCCTAAATTAGTATGGTTGGCCTAACCTGGCCTCATACTAGTAATCTAGGGGTTCGGTTTAGTTCAGCACTTCGCTCACGGTTTTGAGGCTCCCATACCTGGTTCCTACTTATATAAGCCCCTAGGTTAGCCGAGCCCCCCTTCACTGGGGCGCTCCACTCCTGGTGGGCACTCTAGTCAGTTACCTTCAACCCCAGGCCTATCAACTCCGTCTCTCTGGTGTCCCTCCCTGCAACCAGGTTTAGTGGGGACACCCACACGCTAGTTGGGACTTGGGGCTCTCTCACATCATGGAGTGTGATCCCCCTCCCTGTGTTCAGTTTGGTTTTTTGAGTACCCGGCCATCGTCACCTCTATCAGGGTTCGCCTCCCCTGGATACACTTAGGTGCTCTGACTGGGACCCCCCATCCTCTACCTGACTTGGATTGTATCGCCTGTTAGACACAAATAAATCTGATGTGGAGCCTTCTGGGAGAAGATACAATACACTTGTTTTGGATTTAAAGACCTCCATTGATCGCGTACGCGCGTCTGGACTTCTCCTCCAGACCTGGGTCCATAATACAAACTGTCCCTAATGTCCCCTGCATTCACAACAACATTCTCACCTAGAAGACCGTGGATGTGTTGGCTGGGGCTTCGACTAATTGACCTTACCAGCTCGCACAGTGGGGGGACCGCTTAGGGGGCTTGGATTTAGTATGGAGCCAGAATGGCCCCCATCAGACTGTCCGTGGAATGGTAGACCTTCCTACTCAGCCTGCCACAGCCGGTGGCCTTTGATTAGCTGGATATTTTCCCTTTAGCCTTTAGCCCGATTCCCCTTAAGCAGCATCCTATCCATAACTTACTACCATGAATGGACCTAGGTTGTGTTGCATGACGCTCGGCTCCTGGTTCAGCTGGCCTCCTCGGCCAATCACCCACCGGGAGCCGCCTGACGCCCAATGGCAGAGTCAGAGGACATGGCTCAACAGCAGCAAGTCAACCTAGCATGCGGAAGCCACTACTCAGAGTTTATTCACATCTAATAGCCTACGTATTTTTAGTTTTTGCTCTCCTTATTTGGATTCACATCCACGGACACTGAGGCCTGGACCGGTACTAAGGGCTATCACCGTGTGTTGGCCACCTGGGGATGTTCCTTTTATACATTCCCTCACTCCCACACGTGACGATGGAGCCCCCACCGCGTCACCCCCTCACCACATGTGGAGAAGAATGAAGTGGATGCTACGGCCTGTATTCTCACAATACACATCCCTGTACAACTGCAGAGGTTGTGACCAGGTGACATCTACCCAAAGAGGTGATTTTACCTGTGGCTGTGCCATTAGGTTGCCTGTGGAGTGGCGCCCTCGCGCCTATTTTGTGTATATACACCACTCTATGTGGTCATCTTCCTGGAGGTATTACACTGGAGACCAAGAAAAAGTGTATGCCACGGCCTGTACTCTCCAAATACACATCCCTGTACAACTACAGAAGTTGTGACCAGGTGACATCTACCCACAGAGCTGTTTTTACCTGTGGCTATGCCATTAGGTTACCTGTGGAGTGGCGCCTTGACGCCTACTTTGTGTATACACACCACCTTTTGTGGTCATCTTCCTGTAGGGATTACGCTGGAGATCACCATATAGACTGGACCACATTTTTTCACACACATATGGATTTAGGCATACTCTCTACTCTAGGAATCTAGACCGTTCTGTCCATTGAGGCCTAGGCCGGTGTCTTGATGAGTATCTTGTTCACTGGCTAATACCATAATCTCTGGACCACTTGGACTCACTGCGGGGCGTTTCACCCTCAGCGGTGATCTTGGTCTTGGGCCTTGTCATGGGGTTTTGGCCTTGGGTGACTGCCTGGGGTGGCTGTTGACATCAGGTATATCGGATGTGACCCTGGTGTCTTGCCTACCGGCTGTCATCTGTCAGGGCATGGATTAGGCACCATGGTCTGCATTGATGATTGGGGAATATCGGATGTGACCTCGACCACTTTGCGGACTCTGGTGGTCTGAGTTGTGTTGCTGTCCAGAGTAGGGATGTGCTTGTGTGACGTGGTTTCTCTGTGAGACGGCTGGCTCTAGGCCTCTGGATTATGTTGGTCGTGACCTCTATGGTGATTCTTAGTCTGAGAGCTGCTTTTATCACGTTTCTGCCACTGTTTTTTAGATACTTTGGCCATCCTTAGATTATCTTGGAGTCCTAATTTTACCTTGGAACGTTCTGGTTTTGCCTTTTATTCTAAGGGTTTATTATATAATATATTATATTATATTAATAGGGATAATATTAGTTTACTGTTTACTGCTAATGTGTAGTCCAGTCCCTTATTGCTGCTCAACATAATATTTTTTTCGCCTGTACCTACACCCTGTTGTAGAGACCACGGACGCGCAGGGGCTTCCCTGGGATTTCCTCTCAGTGACGTCACCGCAGCAGGTCGTTCTTCTGCGGCAGCTATTTTTCACATAACGTAGCAGTGCAGACCGGTTCTACACCTGTGTAAAACGTGATTCGTTTTCCCCTACACTCTGAGGATTGTACCACTCTACTGCCTCTTGGTTTGGAATTTTTTCTCATCTCCAAGTCTCCGTTTTCTGCTACCGAACGGCGTTGCTAGTTTTGCAGTGTTTGTTTACATCGGACTTGGCTGCACGTCCCGGTTTGCCACGTCAATCACAGACCTTACACTCCAATGGCTAGTGACGTGATTTGGAGATCCCGCCCCTTGACGTCCTCTCTCCAAAAACTTTTTTCTTCACCGTCACTAATACTCCGGTATTAATAAGCCTGTGTGTTCGTTTGAGACTGTGACTGCCGACCGGAGCTGCGTGACCGTAAGACCATTTCCCACCCCTCAATAATACGTTTTCTAACTTGCTTTTGCTATCCATAAATTGTTTATCTAGTTTTTTTATCGAATTATTAGCTTGTTTTGTGTCATATTCAGTACCATGCTCTGAACGCATGCGTGCTAGCGGACCTGTTGCTAATTAGCCCACTTGTTTTTTGCCCATAAACGCACCTGCTGCTACCACGCGCTGCAAGCATCCATCTTAGGATCTCCCATCTCATCTTCACTTCTCCATCTTCTGGGGCCATATGTAAGTTTTTCTTTCTAGTCTAGTTTGGTTGCTTGATTGATTTAATAGGGTGCATTTATTAATAACTTGGGCCTACCACCTCATACTCATACCCCACGCGTTTGCATGAACTGCTGATAGTGTGTGTGCATGCTTGTACTACATGTCTGTGTATATGTATGCATGGATATAATGTACTTTCTCTTTTCTTCCCTCTCCCTCCTCCCCCTCCCATTCCATGCTCACACATTCATTTCTGTGCATAAGCACACACACATAATCTTAGGCTTTGCTCACACACATACTCTCTCACACACTCACACACACATTCTGTCTCTCTCTCTCTACTATTCTCTACTGGTCTGTTCCGCTCTCTCTCTTTCTCTAGGCACACACACATTTTAGGCTTCTCTGTGCATTAAGCACTCACACATAAAGACAATCCCCCCCCCCCCCCCCCCTCCTTCCACAGGTTTTTCTGGACCCCCTTTCACTAATCCTAACCCATGCTTCTTCTTTTACAGATCTTCTCCTCTCACTTAGCTTGTTCACCACCCTGAGTGTACACACATGCCTCGCACACACGCGCGCCCTCCCCCTCTCTCTCTCTCTCTCTCCCTCTCTACTCTTTTCCCTAGACAATAATTCTGAATACCGCTTCTGGTGGGCTGCCAGGAGGGCACCGGGGTGACCACCATCCTCCTTCTTTGGTGTAGCCTCGAGGTCCCCTGTCAGTCCGTAGCCTAGGATGGCCCTGGTTCCTGCTCATGTTTTATTTCCGTCACCTGACGAGTCCTGGGAGAGGACGAAACCGGTCGTGGCCAGTTAGGACCCCGTATATCCCTGCTTAATTTCTGGCATGGGCCCGGCAGGAGGCACCGCCCAGGGAATGGAGTCCTGCGTTTTTGACTACAACTTTTATTTGCTCTAACAGGAGCGCCTCTCTCTATATCTCTCTCACCCCACTCCCACCACTATTGTCTGCATGGCTTTATCTTTATCGCACTCATGTGCGGTGAGGACATGACACTCATGTATCTTGTTTATTAACCCCCTCCTTCCACAGCCCTGCATTACCTTGGGGTCCTCCCCACATCTGCACCCGGGATTGGTATAGATTCTTAACTTTCCAGGTAGAACCTTTTTTAGCTTTTCAGATTAAGTTAGCTGCCCGGTCAAGGTAGGACACGCACTCACACACTCAGTTGCACCTCATATGTCCACACAGGCCCTTTATTTATTTATTTAATTTCTATCTATCCCTCCTGCGTTCCTCGGGTACTCCCCCTAGACGCCTGCATATTGCTCCCTTTCTTGCCCTCCTCCGCGTACCTCAACCCAACCGTCACCATCCCATAGGCTGACCTACTGTGATTTAATGGGGTGGAATAGCCCCCCTGTCACCTATCCTAACCCCAACCTGGGAGGGTCTACGCCTAAACTTAACCGTAAAGCTGACCTACTGTGACTTAATGGGCTAGGATAGCCCTCCTGTCACTTATCCTAACCCCAACCTGGGAGGGTCTACGCCTAAAACTTAACCAGACGACTGACCTGCTGTGACTTAATGGGGTGAGATAGCCCCCCTGTCACTTACCCTAACCCCAACCTGGGAGGGTCTACGCCTAAAACTTAACCGGAAGGCTTACCTACTGTGACTTTAAGGGGGTAGGATAACCCCCCTGTCACTTATCCTAACCCCAACCTGGGAGGGCCTACGCCTAAAACTTAACCGGACGACTAACCTACCGTGACTTAATGGGGTGGGATAGCCCCCCTGTCACTTATCCTAACCCCAACCTGGGGGGGTCTACGCTTAAAACTTGACCGTTGCTTCCCCCCAGTGGGTTTATCTCTGATCACTGGGCCACCTCACTGAGTCATTTTTTCTAACCCCAACCAGTGAGAGTTCACGCCTAAGCGGGTCGAAGCACGAAACTGCTGGGCTCGGGTGATCATCAGACATCAAACCTATTTATAATCTGAGGATGTGTACCTTGACCCCTTGGGGATCGGGACTCTTAAGGATTGATACCATAATTGGAATAATAACTCGGTTTCAAACACTTTATGACTTTTATATACTCTGATGGTGTTTACTTTGTCCCCCAGGTGGACAGAGACCCTCCAGATATTAACTTCTACTAACAACAAGGGACCTATCTGACTCTGAGCATGCTCCCGCATTGACCCTGCTACCTGAACATGTCAAGTGGATACGGAGACGGCCATCCATGTGCTCGACCTATACTTATATATTATGCATTGTTTCTTGTTGTATGTTTATATATTACTATCCCCCTGAGTACTCCTCACTCACCCTGTGTCGAGTGGCGAGCGCTTCAGGTGTTACCCGGCCTGGGTTCCCCTCGGGGTTCCTGGAGGGGCCTAGCCCCTGTTCGGATGTGGTGGATGACTCAGCATTGGCATAGCGTGTGCCTCAGTCCTGAGCCTAAGTGGGTCGAAGTACCGAACTACTGGGCTCGGGGGATTTTCAGACATTAAACCTAACCCGCCGGAGCATACAAGGCTGTGATCTGAATCCACATCAGGATGCCACCAATTTACTTGCTTGTTATATTGGGACCACTGACTTGTTCGCACCGTCTCCCTCCACTAGCGATTCAACCCTTTCATGCAACACTTCCTAGCTGGGCACGGGGATATGCCCCTCTAATTTGTGCATGGCAGATCTCCAGTCAGAGACACGGAACTAGATGTGCTGAGACTTCCGTTGGGACATATTTTTGGAGTTGAGACCGGCCGCGCACTGGGTTGATGTGGCGAGGGTACTGGTTTTATATGATTTACCCGCATGTGACTAAACATCACAGCCATGTACGTTGCTTCTCCTGATTCTCGCGGTGTGACTAGGGACCTACCGGGCGGGCCTGCGCTCTTTTTTACGAGGAACCCAGGTTATATATTAGAACGTCGTATTTTGGGTCCGCCTTGCGCCATTTAGCATATTTAGCTTAGCATTGTTAGCCTAGCCCGATGCGTTATTCGGTAGGTTTGACATGACCCACACGTTTTTTACTTATTTAGACGTTTTTGTTAGCTTAGCATAACCTAGCTTAGCCTAGCTTAGCATTGTTAGCCTTTACCCAATTCGCTATTTTGCATGTTAGTTATGATCTATATTCTTTTTCTGACCAATTTAGATGGTTTTTTGTTAGCCTAGCTTAGCATTGTTAGCATTTACCCAATTCGCTAATTTGCATATTAGTTATGATCCATATCGTTTTTTGACCTATCTGGACGGTTTTTGTTAGCTTAGCCTAGCTTAGCATTGTTAGCCTAACTCAGCTTTGTTAGCCTAGCCCTTCAGATGCTGCCGTTTCGCATTTTTTCACACGGTTCACGTCATCTAGACTGGTATTGTTAGCTTAGCCTAAATTAGTATGGTTGGCCTAACCTGGCCTCATACTAGTAATCTAGGGGTTCGGTTTAGTTCAGCACTTCGCTCACGGTTTTGAGGCTCCCATACCTGGTTCCTACTTATATAAGCCCCTAGGTTAGCCGAGCCCCCCTTCACTGGGGCGCTCCACTCCTGGTGGGCACTCTAGTCAGTTACCTTCAACCCCAGGCCTATCAACTCCGTCTCTCTGGTGTCCCTCCCTGCAACCAGGTTTAGTGGGGACACCCACACGCTAGTTGGGACTTGGGGCTCTCTCACATCATGGAGTGTGATCCCCCTCCCTGTGTTCAGTTTGGTTTTTTGAGTACCCGGCCATCGTCACCTCTATCAGGGTTCGCCTCCCCTGGATACACTTAGGTGCTCTGACTGGGACCCCCCATCCTCTACCTGACTTGGATTGTATCGCCTGTTAGACACAAATAAATCTGATGTGGAGCCTTCTGGGAGAAGATACAATACACTTGTTTTGGATTTAAAGACCTCCATTGATCGCGTACGCGCGTCTGGACTTCTCCTCCAGACCTGGGTCCATAATACAAACTGTCCCTAATGTCCCCTGCATTCACAACAACATTCTCACCTAGAAGACCGTGGATGTGTTGGCTGGGGCTTCGACTAATTGACCTTACCAGCTCGCACAGTGGGGGGACCGCTTAGGGGGCTTGGATTTAGTATGGAGCCAGAATGGCCCCCATCAGACTGTCCGTGGAATGGTAGACCTTCCTACTCAGCCTGCCACAGCCGGTGGCCTTTGATTAGCTGGATATTTTCCCTTTAGCCTTTAGCCCGATTCCCCTTAAGCAGCATCCTATCCATAACTTACTACCATGAATGGACCTAGGTTGTGTTGCATGACGCTCGGCTCCTGGTTCAGCTGGCCTCCTCGGCCAATCACCCACCGGGAGCCGCCTGACGCCCAATGGCAGAGTCAGAGGACATGGCTCAACAGCAGCAAGTCAACCTAGCATGCGGAAGCCACTACTCAGAGTTTATTCACATCTAATAGCCTACGTATTTTTAGTTTTTGCTCTCCTTATTTGGATTCACATCCACGGACACTGAGGCCTGGACCGGTACTAAGGGCTATCACCGTGTGTTGGCCACCTGGGGATGTTCCTTTTATACATTCCCTCACTCCCACACGTGACGATGGAGCCCCCACCGCGTCACCCCCTCACCACATGTGGAGAAGAATGAAGTGGATGCTACGGCCTGTATTCTCACAATACACATCCCTGTACAACTGCAGAGGTTGTGACCAGGTGACATCTACCCAAAGAGGTGATTTTACCTGTGGCTGTGCCATTAGGTTGCCTGTGGAGTGGCGCCCTCGCGCCTATTTTGTGTATATACACCACTCTATGTGGTCATCTTCCTGGAGGTATTACACTGGAGACCAAGAAAAAGTGTATGCCACGGCCTGTACTCTCCAAATACACATCCCTGTACAACTACAGAAGTTGTGACCAGGTGACATCTACCCACAGAGCTGTTTTTACCTGTGGCTATGCCATTAGGTTACCTGTGGAGTGGCGCCTTGACGCCTACTTTGTGTATACACACCACCTTTTGTGGTCATCTTCCTGGAGGGATTACGCTGGAGATCACCATATAGACTGGACCACATTTTTTCACACACATATGGATTTAGGCATACTCTCTACTCTAGGAATCTAGACCGTTCTGTCCATTGAGGCCTAGGCCGGTGTCTTGATGAGTATCTTGTTCACTGGCTAATACCATAATCTCTGGACCACTTGGACTCACTGCGGGGCGTTTCACCCTCAGCGGTGATCTTGGTCTTGGGCCTTGTCATGGGGTTTTGGCCTTGGGTGACTGCCTGGGGTGGCTGTTGACATCAGGTATATCGGATGTGACCCTGGTGTCTTGCCTACCGGCTGTCATCTGTCAGGGCATGGATTAGGCACCATGGTCTGCATTGATGATTGGGGAATATCGGATGTGACCTCGACCACTTTGCGGACTCTGGTGGTCTGAGTTGTGTTGCTGTCCAGAGTAGGGATGTGCTTGTGTGACGTGGTTTCTCTGTGAGACGGCTGGCTCTAGGCCTCTGGATTATGTTGGTCGTGACCTCTATGGTGATTCTTAGTCTGAGAGCTGCTTTTATCACGTTTCTGCCACTGTTTTTTAGATACTTTGGCCATCCTTAGATTATCTTGGAGTCCTAATTTTACCTTGGAACGTTCTGGTTTTGCCTTTTATTCTAAGGGTTTATTATATAATATATTATATTATATTAATAGGGATAATATTAGTTTACTGTTTACTGCTAATGTGTAGTCCAGTCCCTTATTGCTGCTCAACATAATATTTTTTTCGCCTGTACCTACACCCTGTTGTAGAGACCACGGACGCGCAGGGGCTTCCCTGGGATTTCCTCTCAGTGACGTCACCGCAGCAGGTCGTTCTTCTGCGGCAGCTATTTTTCACATAACGTAGCAGTGCAGACCGGTTCTACACCTGTGTAAAACGTGATTCGTTTTCCCCTACACTCTGAGGATTGTACCACTCTACTGCCTCTTGGTTTGGAATTTTTTCTCATCTCCAAGTCTCCGTTTTCTGCTACCGAACGGCGTTGCTAGTTTTGCAGTGTTTGTTTACATCGGACTTGGCTGCACGTCCCGGTTTGCCACGTCAATCACAGACCTTACACTCCAATGGCTAGTGACGTGATTTGGAGATCCCGCCCCTTGACGTCCTCTCTCCAAAAACTTTTTTCTTCACCGTCACTAATACTCCGGTATTAATAAGCCTGTGTGTTCGTTTGAGACTGTGACTGCCGACCGGAGCTGCGTGACCGTAAGACCATTTCCCACCCCTCAATAATACGTTTTCTAACTTGCTTTTGCTATCCATAAATTGTTTATCTAGTTTTTTTATCGAATTATTAGCTTGTTTTGTGTCATATTCAGTACCATGCTCTGAACGCATGCGTGCTAGCGGACCTGTTGCTAATTAGCCCACTTGTTTTTTGCCCATAAACGCACCTGCTGCTACCACGCGCTGCAAGCATCCATCTTAGGATCTCCCATCTCATCTTCACTTCTCCATCTTCTGGGGCCATATGTAAGTTTTTCTTTCTAGTCTAGTTTGGTTGCTTGATTGATTTAATAGGGTGCATTTATTAATAACTTGGGCCTACCACCTCATACTCATACCCCACGCGTTTGCATGAACTGCTGATAGTGTGTGTGCATGCTTGTACTACATGTCTGTGTATATGTATGCATGGATATAATGTACTTTCTCTTTTCTTCCCTCTCCCTCCTCCCCCTCCCATTCCATGCTCACACATTCATTTCTGTGCATAAGCACACACACATAATCTTAGGCTTTGCTCACACACATACTCTCTCACACACTCACACACACATTCTGTCTCTCTCTCTCTACTATTCTCTACTGGTCTGTTCCGCTCTCTCTCTTTCTCTAGGCACACACACATTTTAGGCTTCTCTGTGCATTAAGCACTCACACATAAAGACAATCCCCCCCCCCCCCCCCCCCTCCTTCCACAGGTTTTTCTGGACCCCCTTTCACTAATCCTAACCCATGCTTCTTCTTTTACAGATCTTCTCCTCTCACTTAGCTTGTTCACCACCCTGAGTGTACACACATGCCTCGCACACACGCGCGCCCTCCCCCTCTCTCTCTCTCTCTCTCCCTCTCTACTCTTTTCCCTAGACAATAATTCTGAATACCGCTTCTGGTGGGCTGCCAGGAGGGCACCGGGGTGACCACCATCCTCCTTCTTTGGTGTAGCCTCGAGGTCCCCTGTCAGTCCGTAGCCTAGGATGGCCCTGGTTCCTGCTCATGTTTTATTTCCGTCACCTGACGAGTCCTGGGAGAGGACGAAACCGGTCGTGGCCAGTTAGGACCCCGTATATCCCTGCTTAATTTCTGGCATGGGCCCGGCAGGAGGCACCGCCCAGGGAATGGAGTCCTGCGTTTTTGACTACAACTTTTATTTGCTCTAACAGGAGCGCCTCTCTCTATATCTCTCTCACCCCACTCCCACCACTATTGTCTGCATGGCTTTATCTTTATCGCACTCATGTGCGGTGAGGACATGACACTCATGTATCTTGTTTATTAACCCCCTCCTTCCACAGCCCTGCATTACCTTGGGGTCCTCCCCACATCTGCACCCGGGATTGGTATAGATTCTTAACTTTCCAGGTAGAACCTTTTTTAGCTTTTCAGATTAAGTTAGCTGCCCGGTCAAGGTAGGACACGCACTCACACACTCAGTTGCACCTCATATGTCCACACAGGCCCTTTATTTTATTTCTATCTATCCCTCCTGCGTTCCTCGGGTACTCCCCCTAGACGCCTGCATATTTCTCCCTTTCTTGCCCTCCTCCGCGTACCTCAACCCAACCGTCACCATCCCATAGGCTGACCTACTGTGATTTAATGGGGTGGAATAGCCCCCCTGTCACCTATCCTAACCCCAACCTGGGAGGGTCTACGCCTAAACTTAACCGTAAAGCTGACCTACTGTGACTTAATGGGCTAGGATAGCCCTCCTGTCACTTACCCTAACCCCAACCTGGGAGGGTCTACGCCTAAAACTTAACCAGACGACTGACCTGCTGTGACTTAATGGGGTGAGATAGCCCCCCTGTCACTTACCCTAACCCCAACCTGGGAGGGTCTACGCCTAAAACTCAACCGGAAGGCTTACCTACTGTGACTTTAAGGGGGTAAGATAACCCCCCTGTCACTTATCCTAACCCCAACCTGGGAGGGCCTACGCCTAGAACTTAACCGGACGACTAACCTACCGTGACTTAATGGGGTGGGATAGCCCCCCTGTCACTTATCCTAACCCCAACCTGGGGGGGGTCTACGCTTAAAACTTGACCGTTGCTTCCCCCCAGTGGGTTTATCTCTGATCACTGGGCCACCTCACTGAGTCATTTTTTCTAACCCCAACCAGTGAGAGTTCACGCCTAAGCGGGTCGAAGCACGAAACTGCTGGGCTCGAGGGATCATCAGACATCAAACCTGATTTATAATCTGAGGATGTGTACCTTGACCCCTTTGGGATCGGGACTCTAAGGATCAATACCATAGTTGGAATAATAACTCGGTTTCAAACAATTTATGACTTTTATATACTCTGATGGTGTTTACTTTGTCCCCAGGTGGACAGAGACCCTCCAGATAATAACTTCTACTAACTACAAGGGGCCTTTCTGACCCTGAGCATGCTTCCGCATTGACCCTGCTACCTGAACATGTCAAGTGGATACGGAGACGGCTATCCATGTGCTCGACCTATACTTATATATTATGCATTGTTTCTTACTGTATGTTTATATATTACTGTCCCTCTGGGTGCTCCTCACTCACCTTGTGTCGGGTGGCGAGCACTTCAGGGGTTACCCGGCCTGGGTTCCCCTCGGGGTTCCTAGAGGGGCCTAGCCCCTGTTCGGATGTGGTGGATGACTCAGCATTGGCATAGCGTGTGCCTCAGTCCTGAGCCTAAGTGGGTCGAAGTACCGAACTACTGGGCTCGGGGGATTTTCAGACGTCAAACCTAACCCGCCGGAGCATACAAGGCTGTGATCTGAATCCACATCAGGATGCCACCAATTTACCTGCCTGTTATATTGGGACCACTAACTTGTTCGCACCGTCTCCCTCCACTAGCGATCCAACCCTTTCATGCAACACCTCCTAGCTGGGCACGGGGATATGCCCCTCTAATTTGTGCATGGCAGATCTCCAGTCAGAGACATGGAACTAGATGTGCTGAGACTTCCGTTGGGACACATTTTTGGAGATGAGACCGGCCGCACACTGGGTTGATGTGGCGAGGGTACTGGTTTTATATGATGTACCCGCATGTGATTAAAACTCGCAGCCATGTACATTGCTTCTCCTGATTCTCGCGGTGTGACTAGAGACCTACCGGGCGGGCCTTCGCTCTTTTTCACGAGGAACCCAGGTTATGTATCAGAACGTCGCATTTTGGGTCCATCTCACGCCGTTTAGCATGCTTAGCTTAGCATTGTTAGCCTAGCCCGACGCGTTATTCGGTAGGTTTGACATGACCCACACGTTTTTTGCTTACTTAGACGTTTTTGTTAGCTTAGCATCACCTAGCTTAGCCTAGCTTAGCATTGTTAGCCTTTACCCAATTCGCTACTTTGCATGTTAGTTATGATCTATATCGTTTTTTGACCAATCTAGACGGTTTTTGTTAACTTAGCCTAGCTTAGCATTGTTAGCCTTTACCCAATTCGCTACTTTGCATGTTAGTTATGATCTATATCGTTTTTTGACCAATCTAGACGGTTTTTGTTAGCTTAGCCTAGCTTAGCATTGTTAGCCTAACCTGACCTCATATTAGAAATCTAGTGGTTCGGGTTAGTTCAGCACTTTGCTCACGCTTTTGAGGCTCCCGTACCTGGTTCCTACTTATATAAGCCCCTAGGTTAGCCGAGCCCCCCTTCACTGGGGCGCTCTACTCCTGGTGGGCACTCTAGTCAGTTACCTTCAACCCGAGGCCTATCATCTCCGTCTCTCTGGTGTCCCTCCCTGCAACCAGGTTTAGTGGGGACACCCACACGCTAGTTGGGACTTGGGGCTCTCTCACATCATGGAGTGTGATCCCCCTCCCTGTGTTTAGTTTGGTTTTTTGAGTACCCGGACACCGTCACCTCTATCAGGGTTCGCCTCCCCTGGATACACTTAGGTGCTCTGACTGGGACCCCCCATTCTCTACCTGATCTGGATGGTATCGCCTGTTAGACACAAATAAATCTGATGTGGAGCCTTCTGGGAGAAGATACAATACACTTGTTTTGGATTTAAAGACCTCCATTGATCGCGTACGCGCGTCTGGACTTCTCCTCCAGACCTGGGTCCACAATACAAACTGTCCCTAATGTCCCCTGCATTCACAACATTCTCACCTAGAAGACCGTGGATGTGTTGGCTGGGGCTTCGACTAATTGACCTTACCAGCTCGCACAGTGGGGGGACCGCTTAGGGGGTGTGGATTTAGTATGGAGCCAGAATGGCCCCCATCAGACTGTCCGTGGAATGGTAGACCTTCCTACTCAGCCTGCCACAGCCGGTGGAGTTTGATTAGCTTGATATTTTCCCTCTAGCCTTTAGCCCGATTCCCCTTAAGCAGCCTCCTATCCTTATCTTACTACCATGAATGGACCTAGGTTGTGTTGCATGACGCTCGGCTCCTGGTTCAGCTGGCCTCCTCGGCCAATCACCCACCGGGAGCCTCCTGACGCCCAATGGCATAGTCAGAGGACATGGCTCAACAGCAGCAAGTCAACCTAGCATGCGGAAGCCACTACTCAGAGTTTATTCACATCTAATAGCCTACGTATTTCTAGTTTTTTCTCTCCTTATTTGGATTCACATCCACGGACACTGAGGCCTGGACCGGTACTAAGGGCTATCACCGTGTGTTGGCCACCTGGGGATGTTCCTTTTATACATTCCCTCACTCCCACACGTGACGATGGAGCCCCCACCGCGTCACCCCCCTCACCACATGTGGAGAAGAATGAAGTGGACGCTACGGCCTGTATTCTCACAATACACATCCCTGTACAACTGCAGAGGTTGTGACCAGGTGACATCTACCCACAGAGGTGATTTTACCTGTGGCTGTGCCATTAGGTTTCCTGTGGAGTGGCGCCCTCACGCCTATTTTGTGTTTACACACCACTCTATGTGGTCATCTTCCTGGAGGGATTACACTGGAGACCAAGAAAAAGTGTATGCCACGGCCTGTACTCTCCAAATACACATCCCTGTACGGCTACAGAAGTTGTGACCAGGTGACATCTACCCACAGAGCTGTTTTTACCTGTGGCTATGCCATTAGGTTACCTGTGGAGTGGCGCCTTGACGCCTACTTTGTGTATACACACCACCTTTTGTGGTCATCTTCCTGGAGGGATTACGCTGGAGATCACCATATAGACTGGACCACATTTTTTCACACACATATGGATTTAGGTCTACTCTCTACTCTAGGAATCTAGACTGTTCTGTCCATTGAGGCCTAGGCCGGTGTCTTGATGAGTATCTTGTTCACTGGCTAATACCATAATCTCTGGACCACTTGGACTCACTGCGGGGCGTTTCACCCTCAGCGGTGATCTTGGTCTTGGGCCTTGTCATGGGGTTTTGGCCTTGGGTGACTGCCTGGGGTGGCTGTGGACATCAGGTATATCGGATGTGACCCTGGTGTCTTGCCTACCGGCTGTCATCTGTCAGGGCATGGATTAGGCACCATGGTCTGCATTGATGATTGGGGAATATCGGATGTGACCTCGACCACTTTGCGGACTCTGGTGGTCTGAGTTGTGTTGCTGTCCAGAGTAGGGATGTGCTTGTGTGACGTGGTTTCTCTGTGAGACGGCTGGCTCTAGGCCTCTGGATTATGTTGGTCGTGACCTCTATGGTGATTCTTAGTCTGAGAGCTGCTTTTATCACGTTTTTGCCACTGTTTTTTAGATACTTTGGCCATCCTTAGATTATCTTGGAGTCCTAATTTTACCTTGGAACGTTCTGGTTTTGCCTTTTATTCTAAGGGTTTATTATATAATATATTATATTATATTAATAGGGATAATATTGGTTTACTGTTTACTGCTAATGTGTAGTCCAGTCCCTTATTGCTGCTCAACATAATATTTTTTTCGCCTGTACCTACACCCTGTTGTAGAGACCACGGACGCGCAGGGGCTTCCCTGGGATTTCCTCTCAGTGACGTCACCGCAGCAGGTCGTTCTTCTGCGGCAGCTATTTTTCACATAACGTAGCAGTGCAGACCGGTTCTACACCTGTGTAAAACGTGATTCGTTTTTCCCCTACACTCTGAGGATTGTACCACTCTACTGCCTCTGGGTTTGGAATTTTTTCTCATCTCCAAGTCTCCGTTTTCTGCTACCGAACGGCGTTGCTAGTTTTGCAGTGTTTGTTTACATCGGACTTGGCTGCACGTCCCGGTTCGCCACGTCAATCACGGACCTTACACTCCAATGGCAAGTGACATGATTTGGAGATCCCGCCCCTTGACGTCCTCTCTCCAAAAACTTTTTTCTTCGCCGTCACTAATACTCCGGTATTAATAAGCCTGTGTGTTCGTTTGATACTGTGACTGCCGACCGGAGCTGCGTGACCGTAAGACCATCTCCCACCCCTCAATAATTTTTCTAACTTGCTTTTGCCGTTCATAAATTGTTTATATAGTTTTTTTATCGAATTATTAGCTTGTTTTGTGTCATATTCAGTACCATGCTCTGAACGCATGCGTGCTAGCGGACCTGTTGCTAATTAGCCCACTTGTTTTTTGCCCATAAACGCACCTGCTGCTACCACGCGCTGCAAGCATCCATCTTAGGATCTCCCATCTCATCTTCACTTCTCCATCTTCTGGGGCCATATGTAAGTTTTTCTTTCTAGTCTAGTTTGGTTGCTTGATTGATTTAATAGGGTGCATTTATTAATAACTTGGGCCTACCACCTCATACTCATACCCCACGCGTTTGCATGAACTGCTGGTAGTGTGTGTGCATGCTTGTACTACATGTCTGTGTATATGTATGCATGGATATAATGTACTTTCTCTTTTCTTCCCTCTCCCTCCTCCCCCTCCCATTCCATGCTCACACATTCATTTCTGTGCATAAGCACACACACATAATCTTAGGCTTTGCTCACACACATACTCTCTCACACACTCACACACACATTCTGTCTCTCTCTCTCTACTATTCTCTACTGGTCTGTTCCGCTCTCTCTCTTTCTCTAGGCACACACACATTTTAGGCTTCTCTGTGCATTAAGCACTCACACATAAAGACAATCCCCCCCCCCCCCCCCCCCTCCTTCCACAGGTTTTTCTGGACCCCCTTTCACTAATCCTAACCCATGCTTCTTCTTTTACAGATCTTCTCCTCTCACTTAGCTTGTTCACCACCCTGAGTGTACACACATGCCTCGCACACACGCGCGCCCTCCCCCTCTCTCTCTCTCTCTCTCCCTCTCTACTCTTTTCCCTAGACAATAATTCTGAATACCGCTTCTGGTGGGCTGCCAGGAGGGCACCGGGGTGACCACCATCCTCCTTCTTTGGTGTAGCCTCGAGGTCCCCTGTCAGTCCGTAGCCTAGGATGGCCCTGGTTCCTGCTCATGTTTTATTTCCGTCACCTGACGAGTCCTGGGAGAGGACGAAACCGGTCGTGGCCAGTTAGGACCCCGTATATCCCTGCTTAATTTCTGGCATGGGCCCGGCAGGAGGCACCGCCCAGGGAATGGAGTCCTGCGTTTTTGACTACAACTTTTATTTGCTCTAACAGGAGCGCCTCTCTCTATATCTCTCTCACCCCACTCCCACCACTATTGTCTGCATGGCTTTATCTTTATCGCACTCATGTGCGGTGAGGACATGACACTCATGTATCTTGTTTATTAACCCCCTCCTTCCACAGCCCTGCATTACCTTGGGGTCCTCCCCACATCTGCACCCGGGATTGGTATAGATTCTTAACTTTCCAGGTAGAACCTTTTTTAGCTTTTCAGATTAAGTTAGCTGCCCGGTCAAGGTAGGACACGCACTCACACACTCAGTTGCACCTCATATGTCCACACAGGCCCTTTATTTATTTATTTAATTTCTATCTATCCCTCCTGCGTTCCTCGGGTACTCCCCCTAGACGCCTGCATATTGCTCCCTTTCTTGCCCTCCTCCGCGTACCTCAACCCAACCGTCACCATCCCATAGGCTGACCTACTGTGATTTAATGGGGTGGAATAGCCCCCCTGTCACCTATCCTAACCCCAACCTGGGAGGGTCTACGCCTAAACTTAACCGTAAAGCTGACCTACTGTGACTTAATGGGCTAGGATAGCCCTCCTGTCACTTATCCTAACCCCAACCTGGGAGGGTCTACGCCTAAAACTTAACCAGACGACTGACCTGCTGTGACTTAATGGGGTGAGATAGCCCCCCTGTCACTTACCCTAACCCCAACCTGGGAGGGTCTACGCCTAAAACTTAACCGGAAGGCTTACCTACTGTGACTTTAAGGGGGTAGGATAACCCCCCTGTCACTTATCCTAACCCCAACCTGGGAGGGCCTACGCCTAAAACTTAACCGGACGACTAACCTACCGTGACTTAATGGGGTGGGATAGCCCCCCTGTCACTTATCCTAACCCCAACCTGGGGGGGTCTACGCTTAAAACTTGACCGTTGCTTCCCCCCAGTGGGTTTATCTCTGATCACTGGGCCACCTCACTGAGTCATTTTTTCTAACCCCAACCAGTGAGAGTTCACGCCTAAGCGGGTCGAAGCACGAAACTGCTGGGCTCGGGTGATCATCAGACATCAAACCTATTTATAATCTGAGGATGTGTACCTTGACCCCTTGGGGATCGGGACTCTTAAGGATTGATACCATAATTGGAATAATAACTCGGTTTCAAACACTTTATGACTTTTATATACTCTGATGGTGTTTACTTTGTCCCCCAGGTGGACAGAGACCCTCCAGATATTAACTTCTACTAACAACAAGGGACCTATCTGACTCTGAGCATGCTCCCGCATTGACCCTGCTACCTGAACATGTCAAGTGGATACGGAGACGGCCATCCATGTGCTCGACCTATACTTATATATTATGCATTGTTTCTTGTTGTATGTTTATATATTACTATCCCCCTGAGTACTCCTCACTCACCCTGTGTCGAGTGGCGAGCGCTTCAGGTGTTACCCGGCCTGGGTTCCCCTCGGGGTTCCTGGAGGGGCCTAGCCCCTGTTCGGATGTGGTGGATGACTCAGCATTGGCATAGCGTGTGCCTCAGTCCTGAGCCTAAGTGGGTCGAAGTACCGAACTACTGGGCTCGGGGGATTTTCAGACATTAAACCTAACCCGCCGGAGCATACAAGGCTGTGATCTGAATCCACATCAGGATGCCACCAATTTACTTGCTTGTTATATTGGGACCACTGACTTGTTCGCACCGTCTCCCTCCACTAGCGATTCAACCCTTTCATGCAACACTTCCTAGCTGGGCACGGGGATATGCCCCTCTAATTTGTGCATGGCAGATCTCCAGTCAGAGACACGGAACTAGATGTGCTGAGACTTCCGTTGGGACATATTTTTGGAGTTGAGACCGGCCGCGCACTGGGTTGATGTGGCGAGGGTACTGGTTTTATATGATTTACCCGCATGTGACTAAACATCACAGCCATGTACGTTGCTTCTCCTGATTCTCGCGGTGTGACTAGGGACCTACCGGGCGGGCCTGCGCTCTTTTTTACGAGGAACCCAGGTTATATATTAGAACGTCGTATTTTGGGTCCGCCTTGCGCCATTTAGCATATTTAGCTTAGCATTGTTAGCCTAGCCCGATGCGTTATTCGGTAGGTTTGACATGACCCACACGTTTTTTACTTATTTAGACGTTTTTGTTAGCTTAGCATAACCTAGCTTAGCCTAGCTTAGCATTGTTAGCCTTTACCCAATTCGCTATTTTGCATGTTAGTTATGATCTATATTCTTTTTCTGACCAATTTAGATGGTTTTTTGTTAGCCTAGCTTAGCATTGTTAGCATTTACCCAATTCGCTAATTTGCATATTAGTTATGATCCATATCGTTTTTTGACCTATCTGGACGGTTTTTGTTAGCTTAGCCTAGCTTAGCATTGTTAGCCTAACTCAGCTTTGTTAGCCTAGCCCTTCAGATGCTGCCGTTTCGCATTTTTTCACACGGTTCACGTCATCTAGACTGGTATTGTTAGCTTAGCCTAAATTAGTATGGTTGGCCTAACCTGGCCTCATACTAGTAATCTAGGGGTTCGGTTTAGTTCAGCACTTCGCTCACGGTTTTGAGGCTCCCATACCTGGTTCCTACTTATATAAGCCCCTAGGTTAGCCGAGCCCCCCTTCACTGGGGCGCTCCACTCCTGGTGGGCACTCTAGTCAGTTACCTTCAACCCCAGGCCTATCAACTCCGTCTCTCTGGTGTCCCTCCCTGCAACCAGGTTTAGTGGGGACACCCACACGCTAGTTGGGACTTGGGGCTCTCTCACATCATGGAGTGTGATCCCCCTCCCTGTGTTCAGTTTGGTTTTTTGAGTACCCGGCCATCGTCACCTCTATCAGGGTTCGCCTCCCCTGGATACACTTAGGTGCTCTGACTGGGACCCCCCATCCTCTACCTGACTTGGATTGTATCGCCTGTTAGACACAAATAAATCTGATGTGGAGCCTTCTGGGAGAAGATACAATACACTTGTTTTGGATTTAAAGACCTCCATTGATCGCGTACGCGCGTCTGGACTTCTCCTCCAGACCTGGGTCCATAATACAAACTGTCCCTAATGTCCCCTGCATTCACAACAACATTCTCACCTAGAAGACCGTGGATGTGTTGGCTGGGGCTTCGACTAATTGACCTTACCAGCTCGCACAGTGGGGGGACCGCTTAGGGGGCTTGGATTTAGTATGGAGCCAGAATGGCCCCCATCAGACTGTCCGTGGAATGGTAGACCTTCCTACTCAGCCTGCCACAGCCGGTGGCCTTTGATTAGCTGGATATTTTCCCTTTAGCCTTTAGCCCGATTCCCCTTAAGCAGCATCCTATCCATAACTTACTACCATGAATGGACCTAGGTTGTGTTGCATGACGCTCGGCTCCTGGTTCAGCTGGCCTCCTCGGCCAATCACCCACCGGGAGCCGCCTGACGCCCAATGGCAGAGTCAGAGGACATGGCTCAACAGCAGCAAGTCAACCTAGCATGCGGAAGCCACTACTCAGAGTTTATTCACATCTAATAGCCTACGTATTTTTAGTTTTTGCTCTCCTTATTTGGATTCACATCCACGGACACTGAGGCCTGGACCGGTACTAAGGGCTATCACCGTGTGTTGGCCACCTGGGGATGTTCCTTTTATACATTCCCTCACTCCCACACGTGACGATGGAGCCCCCACCGCGTCACCCCCTCACCACATGTGGAGAAGAATGAAGTGGATGCTACGGCCTGTATTCTCACAATACACATCCCTGTACAACTGCAGAGGTTGTGACCAGGTGACATCTACCCAAAGAGGTGATTTTACCTGTGGCTGTGCCATTAGGTTGCCTGTGGAGTGGCGCCCTCGCGCCTATTTTGTGTATATACACCACTCTATGTGGTCATCTTCCTGGAGGTATTACACTGGAGACCAAGAAAAAGTGTATGCCACGGCCTGTACTCTCCAAATACACATCCCTGTACAACTACAGAAGTTGTGACCAGGTGACATCTACCCACAGAGCTGTTTTTACCTGTGGCTATGCCATTAGGTTACCTGTGGAGTGGCGCCTTGACGCCTACTTTGTGTATACACACCACCTTTTGTGGTCATCTTCCTGGAGGGATTACGCTGGAGATCACCATATAGACTGGACCACATTTTTTCACACACATATGGATTTAGGCATACTCTCTACTCTAGGAATCTAGACCGTTCTGTCCATTGAGGCCTAGGCCGGTGTCTTGATGAGTATCTTGTTCACTGGCTAATACCATAATCTCTGGACCACTTGGACTCACTGCG
The DNA here is from genome assembly GCF_038355195.1 of Osmerus mordax. Classification (NCBI taxonomy): domain Eukaryota; kingdom Metazoa; phylum Chordata; class Actinopteri; order Osmeriformes; family Osmeridae; genus Osmerus; species Osmerus mordax. The sequence goes on from NW_027120586.1 coordinate 66,656, forward strand.
GGGCGTTTCACCCTCAGCGGTGATCTTGGTCTTGGGCCTTGTCATGGGGTTTTGGCCTTGGGTGACTGCCTGGGGTGGCTGTTGACATCAGGTATATCGGATGTGACCCTGGTGTCTTGCCTACCGGCTGTCATCTGTCAGGGCATGGATTAGGCACCATGGTCTGCATTGATGATTGGGGAATATCGGATGTGACCTCGACCACTTTGCGGACTCTGGTGGTCTGAGTTGTGTTGCTGTCCAGAGTAGGGATGTGCTTGTGTGACGTGGTTTCTCTGTGAGACGGCTGGCTCTAGGCCTCTGGATTATGTTGGTCGTGACCTCTATGGTGATTCTTAGTCTGAGAGCTGCTTTTATCACGTTTCTGCCACTGTTTTTTAGATACTTTGGCCATCCTTAGATTATCTTGGAGTCCTAATTTTACCTTGGAACGTTCTGGTTTTGCCTTTTATTCTAAGGGTTTATTATATAATATATTATATTATATTAATAGGGATAATATTAGTTTACTGTTTACTGCTAATGTGTAGTCCAGTCCCTTATTGCTGCTCAACATAATATTTTTTTCGCCTGTACCTACACCCTGTTGTAGAGACCACGGACGCGCAGGGGCTTCCCTGGGATTTCCTCTCAGTGACGTCACCGCAGCAGGTCGTTCTTCTGCGGCAGCTATTTTTCACATAACGTAGCAGTGCAGACCGGTTCTACACCTGTGTAAAACGTGATTCGTTTTCCCCTACACTCTGAGGATTGTACCACTCTACTGCCTCTTGGTTTGGAATTTTTTCTCATCTCCAAGTCTCCGTTTTCTGCTACCGAACGGCGTTGCTAGTTTTGCAGTGTTTGTTTACATCGGACTTGGCTGCACGTCCCGGTTTGCCACGTCAATCACAGACCTTACACTCCAATGGCTAGTGACGTGATTTGGAGATCCCGCCCCTTGACGTCCTCTCTCCAAAAACTTTTTTCTTCACCGTCACTAATACTCCGGTATTAATAAGCCTGTGTGTTCGTTTGAGACTGTGACTGCCGACCGGAGCTGCGTGACCGTAAGACCATTTCCCACCCCTCAATAATACGTTTTCTAACTTGCTTTTGCTATCCATAAATTGTTTATCTAGTTTTTTTATCGAATTATTAGCTTGTTTTGTGTCATATTCAGTACCATGCTCTGAACGCATGCGTGCTAGCGGACCTGTTGCTAATTAGCCCACTTGTTTTTTGCCCATAAACGCACCTGCTGCTACCACGCGCTGCAAGCATCCATCTTAGGATCTCCCATCTCATCTTCACTTCTCCATCTTCTGGGGCCATATGTAAGTTTTTCTTTCTAGTCTAGTTTGGTTGCTTGATTGATTTAATAGGGTGCATTTATTAATAACTTGGGCCTACCACCTCATACTCATACCCCACGCGTTTGCATGAACTGCTGATAGTGTGTGTGCATGCTTGTACTACATGTCTGTGTATATGTATGCATGGATATAATGTACTTTCTCTTTTCTTCCCTCTCCCTCCTCCCCCTCCCATTCCATGCTCACACATTCATTTCTGTGCATAAGCACACACACATAATCTTAGGCTTTGCTCACACACATACTCTCTCACACACTCACACACACATTCTGTCTCTCTCTCTCTACTATTCTCTACTGGTCTGTTCCGCTCTCTCTCTTTCTCTAGGCACACACACATTTTAGGCTTCTCTGTGCATTAAGCACTCACACATAAAGACAATCCCCCCCCCCCCCCCCCCCTCCTTCCACAGGTTTTTCTGGACCCCCTTTCACTAATCCTAACCCATGCTTCTTCTTTTACAGATCTTCTCCTCTCACTTAGCTTGTTCACCACCCTGAGTGTACACACATGCCTCGCACACACGCGCGCCCTCCCCCTCTCTCTCTCTCTCTCTCCCTCTCTACTCTTTTCCCTAGACAATAATTCTGAATACCGCTTCTGGTGGGCTGCCAGGAGGGCACCGGGGTGACCACCATCCTCCTTCTTTGGTGTAGCCTCGAGGTCCCCTGTCAGTCCGTAGCCTAGGATGGCCCTGGTTCCTGCTCATGTTTTATTTCCGTCACCTGACGAGTCCTGGGAGAGGACGAAACCGGTCGTGGCCAGTTAGGACCCCGTATATCCCTGCTTAATTTCTGGCATGGGCCCGGCAGGAGGCACCGCCCAGGGAATGGAGTCCTGCGTTTTTGACTACAACTTTTATTTGCTCTAACAGGAGCGCCTCTCTCTATATCTCTCTCACCCCACTCCCACCACTATTGTCTGCATGGCTTTATCTTTATCGCACTCATGTGCGGTGAGGACATGACACTCATGTATCTTGTTTATTAACCCCCTCCTTCCACAGCCCTGCATTACCTTGGGGTCCTCCCCACATCTGCACCCGGGATTGGTATAGATTCTTAACTTTCCAGGTAGAACCTTTTTTAGCTTTTCAGATTAAGTTAGCTGCCCGGTCAAGGTAGGACACGCACTCACACACTCAGTTGCACCTCATATGTCCACACAGGCCCTTTATTTATTTATTTAATTTCTATCTATCCCTCCTGCGTTCCTCGGGTACTCCCCCTAGACGCCTGCATATTGCTCCCTTTCTTGCCCTCCTCCGCGTACCTCAACCCAACCGTCACCATCCCATAGGCTGACCTACTGTGATTTAATGGGGTGGAATAGCCCCCCTGTCACCTATCCTAACCCCAACCTGGGAGGGTCTACGCCTAAACTTAACCGTAAAGCTGACCTACTGTGACTTAATGGGCTAGGATAGCCCTCCTGTCACTTATCCTAACCCCAACCTGGGAGGGTCTACGCCTAAAACTTAACCAGACGACTGACCTGCTGTGACTTAATGGGGTGAGATAGCCCCCCTGTCACTTACCCTAACCCCAACCTGGGAGGGTCTACGCCTAAAACTTAACCGGAAGGCTTACCTACTGTGACTTTAAGGGGGTAGGATAACCCCCCTGTCACTTATCCTAACCCCAACCTGGGAGGGCCTACGCCTAAAACTTAACCGGACGACTAACCTACCGTGACTTAATGGGGTGGGATAGCCCCCCTGTCACTTATCCTAACCCCAACCTGGGGGGGTCTACGCTTAAAACTTGACCGTTGCTTCCCCCCAGTGGGTTTATCTCTGATCACTGGGCCACCTCACTGAGTCATTTTTTCTAACCCCAACCAGTGAGAGTTCACGCCTAAGCGGGTCGAAGCACGAAACTGCTGGGCTCGGGTGATCATCAGACATCAAACCTATTTATAATCTGAGGATGTGTACCTTGACCCCTTGGGGATCGGGACTCTTAAGGATTGATACCATAATTGGAATAATAACTCGGTTTCAAACACTTTATGACTTTTATATACTCTGATGGTGTTTACTTTGTCCCCCAGGTGGACAGAGACCCTCCAGATATTAACTTCTACTAACAACAAGGGACCTATCTGACTCTGAGCATGCTCCCGCATTGACCCTGCTACCTGAACATGTCAAGTGGATACGGAGACGGCCATCCATGTGCTCGACCTATACTTATATATTATGCATTGTTTCTTGTTGTATGTTTATATATTACTATCCCCCTGAGTACTCCTCACTCACCCTGTGTCGAGTGGCGAGCGCTTCAGGTGTTACCCGGCCTGGGTTCCCCTCGGGGTTCCTGGAGGGGCCTAGCCCCTGTTCGGATGTGGTGGATGACTCAGCATTGGCATAGCGTGTGCCTCAGTCCTGAGCCTAAGTGGGTCGAAGTACCGAACTACTGGGCTCGGGGGATTTTCAGACATTAAACCTAACCCGCCGGAGCATACAAGGCTGTGATCTGAATCCACATCAGGATGCCACCAATTTACTTGCTTGTTATATTGGGACCACTGACTTGTTCGCACCGTCTCCCTCCACTAGCGATTCAACCCTTTCATGCAACACTTCCTAGCTGGGCACGGGGATATGCCCCTCTAATTTGTGCATGGCAGATCTCCAGTCAGAGACACGGAACTAGATGTGCTGAGACTTCCGTTGGGACATATTTTTGGAGTTGAGACCGGCCGCGCACTGGGTTGATGTGGCGAGGGTACTGGTTTTATATGATTTACCCGCATGTGACTAAACATCACAGCCATGTACGTTGCTTCTCCTGATTCTCGCGGTGTGACTAGGGACCTACCGGGCGGGCCTGCGCTCTTTTTTACGAGGAACCCAGGTTATATATTAGAACGTCGTATTTTGGGTCCGCCTTGCGCCATTTAGCATATTTAGCTTAGCATTGTTAGCCTAGCCCGATGCGTTATTCGGTAGGTTTGACATGACCCACACGTTTTTTACTTATTTAGACGTTTTTGTTAGCTTAGCATAACCTAGCTTAGCCTAGCTTAGCATTGTTAGCCTTTACCCAATTCGCTATTTTGCATGTTAGTTATGATCTATATTCTTTTTCTGACCAATTTAGATGGTTTTTTGTTAGCCTAGCTTAGCATTGTTAGCATTTACCCAATTCGCTAATTTGCATATTAGTTATGATCCATATCGTTTTTTGACCTATCTGGACGGTTTTTGTTAGCTTAGCCTAGCTTAGCATTGTTAGCCTAACTCAGCTTTGTTAGCCTAGCCCTTCAGATGCTGCCGTTTCGCATTTTTTCACACGGTTCACGTCATCTAGACTGGTATTGTTAGCTTAGCCTAAATTAGTATGGTTGGCCTAACCTGGCCTCATACTAGTAATCTAGGGGTTCGGTTTAGTTCAGCACTTCGCTCACGGTTTTGAGGCTCCCATACCTGGTTCCTACTTATATAAGCCCCTAGGTTAGCCGAGCCCCCCTTCACTGGGGCGCTCCACTCCTGGTGGGCACTCTAGTCAGTTACCTTCAACCCCAGGCCTATCAACTCCGTCTCTCTGGTGTCCCTCCCTGCAACCAGGTTTAGTGGGGACACCCACACGCTAGTTGGGACTTGGGGCTCTCTCACATCATGGAGTGTGATCCCCCTCCCTGTGTTCAGTTTGGTTTTTTGAGTACCCGGCCATCGTCACCTCTATCAGGGTTCGCCTCCCCTGGATACACTTAGGTGCTCTGACTGGGACCCCCCATCCTCTACCTGACTTGGATTGTATCGCCTGTTAGACACAAATAAATCTGATGTGGAGCCTTCTGGGAGAAGATACAATACACTTGTTTTGGATTTAAAGACCTCCATTGATCGCGTACGCGCGTCTGGACTTCTCCTCCAGACCTGGGTCCATAATACAAACTGTCCCTAATGTCCCCTGCATTCACAACAACATTCTCACCTAGAAGACCGTGGATGTGTTGGCTGGGGCTTCGACTAATTGACCTTACCAGCTCGCACAGTGGGGGGACCGCTTAGGGGGCTTGGATTTAGTATGGAGCCAGAATGGCCCCCATCAGACTGTCCGTGGAATGGTAGACCTTCCTACTCAGCCTGCCACAGCCGGTGGCCTTTGATTAGCTGGATATTTTCCCTTTAGCCTTTAGCCCGATTCCCCTTAAGCAGCATCCTATCCATAACTTACTACCATGAATGGACCTAGGTTGTGTTGCATGACGCTCGGCTCCTGGTTCAGCTGGCCTCCTCGGCCAATCACCCACCGGGAGCCGCCTGACGCCCAATGGCAGAGTCAGAGGACATGGCTCAACAGCAGCAAGTCAACCTAGCATGCGGAAGCCACTACTCAGAGTTTATTCACATCTAATAGCCTACGTATTTTTAGTTTTTGCTCTCCTTATTTGGATTCACATCCACGGACACTGAGGCCTGGACCGGTACTAAGGGCTATCACCGTGTGTTGGCCACCTGGGGATGTTCCTTTTATACATTCCCTCACTCCCACACGTGACGATGGAGCCCCCACCGCGTCACCCCCTCACCACATGTGGAGAAGAATGAAGTGGATGCTACGGCCTGTATTCTCACAATACACATCCCTGTACAACTGCAGAGGTTGTGACCAGGTGACATCTACCCAAAGAGGTGATTTTACCTGTGGCTGTGCCATTAGGTTGCCTGTGGAGTGGCGCCCTCGCGCCTATTTTGTGTATATACACCACTCTATGTGGTCATCTTCCTGGAGGTATTACACTGGAGACCAAGAAAAAGTGTATGCCACGGCCTGTACTCTCCAAATACACATCCCTGTACAACTACAGAAGTTGTGACCAGGTGACATCTACCCACAGAGCTGTTTTTACCTGTGGCTATGCCATTAGGTTACCTGTGGAGTGGCGCCTTGACGCCTACTTTGTGTATACACACCACCTTTTGTGGTCATCTTCCTGGAGGGATTACGCTGGAGATCACCATATAGACTGGACCACATTTTTTCACACACATATGGATTTAGGCATACTCTCTACTCTAGGAATCTAGACCGTTCTGTCCATTGAGGCCTAGGCCGGTGTCTTGATGAGTATCTTGTTCACTGGCTAATACCATAATCTCTGGACCACTTGGACTCACTGCGGGGCGTTTCACCCTCAGCGGTGATCTTGGTCTTGGGCCTTGTCATGGGGTTTTGGCCTTGGGTGACTGCCTGGGGTGGCTGTTGACATCAGGTATATCGGATGTGACCCTGGTGTCTTGCCTACCGGCTGTCATCTGTCAGGGCATGGATTAGGCACCATGGTCTGCATTGATGATTGGGGAATATCGGATGTGACCTCGACCACTTTGCGGACTCTGGTGGTCTGAGTTGTGTTGCTGTCCAGAGTAGGGATGTGCTTGTGTGACGTGGTTTCTCTGTGAGACGGCTGGCTCTAGGCCTCTGGATTATGTTGGTCGTGACCTCTATGGTGATTCTTAGTCTGAGAGCTGCTTTTATCACGTTTCTGCCACTGTTTTTTAGATACTTTGGCCATCCTTAGATTATCTTGGAGTCCTAATTTTACCTTGGAACGTTCTGGTTTTGCCTTTTATTCTAAGGGTTTATTATATAATATATTATATTATATTAATAGGGATAATATTAGTTTACTGTTTACTGCTAATGTGTAGTCCAGTCCCTTATTGCTGCTCAACATAATATTTTTTTCGCCTGTACCTACACCCTGTTGTAGAGACCACGGACGCGCAGGGGCTTCCCTGGGATTTCCTCTCAGTGACGTCACCGCAGCAGGTCGTTCTTCTGCGGCAGCTATTTTTCACATAACGTAGCAGTGCAGACCGGTTCTACACCTGTGTAAAACGTGATTCGTTTTCCCCTACACTCTGAGGATTGTACCACTCTACTGCCTCTTGGTTTGGAATTTTTTCTCATCTCCAAGTCTCCGTTTTCTGCTACCGAACGGCGTTGCTAGTTTTGCAGTGTTTGTTTACATCGGACTTGGCTGCACGTCCCGGTTTGCCACGTCAATCACAGACCTTACACTCCAATGGCTAGTGACGTGATTTGGAGATCCCGCCCCTTGACGTCCTCTCTCCAAAAACTTTTTTCTTCACCGTCACTAATACTCCGGTATTAATAAGCCTGTGTGTTCGTTTGAGACTGTGACTGCCGACCGGAGCTGCGTGACCGTAAGACCATTTCCCACCCCTCAATAATACGTTTTCTAACTTGCTTTTGCTATCCATAAATTGTTTATCTAGTTTTTTTATCGAATTATTAGCTTGTTTTGTGTCATATTCAGTACCATGCTCTGAACGCATGCGTGCTAGCGGACCTGTTGCTAATTAGCCCACTTGTTTTTTGCCCATAAACGCACCTGCTGCTACCACGCGCTGCAAGCATCCATCTTAGGATCTCCCATCTCATCTTCACTTCTCCATCTTCTGGGGCCATATGTAAGTTTTTCTTTCTAGTCTAGTTTGGTTGCTTGATTGATTTAATAGGGTGCATTTATTAATAACTTGGGCCTACCACCTCATACTCATACCCCACGCGTTTGCATGAACTGCTGATAGTGTGTGTGCATGCTTGTACTACATGTCTGTGTATATGTATGCATGGATATAATGTACTTTCTCTTTTCTTCCCTCTCCCTCCTCCCCCTCCCATTCCATGCTCACACATTCATTTCTGTGCATAAGCACACACACATAATCTTAGGCTTTGCTCACACACATACTCTCTCACACACTCACACACACATTCTGTCTCTCTCTCTCTACTATTCTCTACTGGTCTGTTCCGCTCTCTCTCTTTCTCTAGGCACACACACATTTTAGGCTTCTCTGTGCATTAAGCACTCACACATAAAGACAATCCCCCCCCCCCCCCCCCCCTCCTTCCACAGGTTTTTCTGGACCCCCTTTCACTAATCCTAACCCATGCTTCTTCTTTTACAGATCTTCTCCTCTCACTTAGCTTGTTCACCACCCTGAGTGTACACACATGCCTCGCACACACGCGCGCCCTCCCCCTCTCTCTCTCTCTCTCTCCCTCTCTACTCTTTTCCCTAGACAATAATTCTGAATACCGCTTCTGGTGGGCTGCCAGGAGGGCACCGGGGTGACCACCATCCTCCTTCTTTGGTGTAGCCTCGAGGTCCCCTGTCAGTCCGTAGCCTAGGATGGCCCTGGTTCCTGCTCATGTTTTATTTCCGTCACCTGACGAGTCCTGGGAGAGGACGAAACCGGTCGTGGCCAGTTAGGACCCCGTATATCCCTGCTTAATTTCTGGCATGGGCCCGGCAGGAGGCACCGCCCAGGGAATGGAGTCCTGCGTTTTTGACTACAACTTTTATTTGCTCTAACAGGAGCGCCTCTCTCTATATCTCTCTCACCCCACTCCCACCACTATTGTCTGCATGGCTTTATCTTTATCGCACTCATGTGCGGTGAGGACATGACACTCATGTATCTTGTTTATTAACCCCCTCCTTCCACAGCCCTGCATTACCTTGGGGTCCTCCCCACATCTGCACCCGGGATTGGTATAGATTCTTAACTTTCCAGGTAGAACCTTTTTTAGCTTTTCAGATTAAGTTAGCTGCCCGGTCAAGGTAGGACACGCACTCACACACTCAGTTGCACCTCATATGTCCACACAGGCCCTTTATTTATTTATTTAATTTCTATCTATCCCTCCTGCGTTCCTCGGGTACTCCCCCTAGACGCCTGCATATTGCTCCCTTTCTTGCCCTCCTCCGCGTACCTCAACCCAACCGTCACCATCCCATAGGCTGACCTACTGTGATTTAATGGGGTGGAATAGCCCCCCTGTCACCTATCCTAACCCCAACCTGGGAGGGTCTACGCCTAAACTTAACCGTAAAGCTGACCTACTGTGACTTAATGGGCTAGGATAGCCCTCCTGTCACTTATCCTAACCCCAACCTGGGAGGGTCTACGCCTAAAACTTAACCAGACGACTGACCTGCTGTGACTTAATGGGGTGAGATAGCCCCCCTGTCACTTACCCTAACCCCAACCTGGGAGGGTCTACGCCTAAAACTTAACCGGAAGGCTTACCTACTGTGACTTTAAGGGGGTAGGATAACCCCCCTGTCACTTATCCTAACCCCAACCTGGGAGGGCCTACGCCTAAAACTTAACCGGACGACTAACCTACCGTGACTTAATGGGGTGGGATAGCCCCCCTGTCACTTATCCTAACCCCAACCTGGGGGGGTCTACGCTTAAAACTTGACCGTTGCTTCCCCCCAGTGGGTTTATCTCTGATCACTGGGCCACCTCACTGAGTCATTTTTTCTAACCCCAACCAGTGAGAGTTCACGCCTAAGCGGGTCGAAGCACGAAACTGCTGGGCTCGGGTGATCATCAGACATCAAACCTATTTATAATCTGAGGATGTGTACCTTGACCCCTTGGGGATCGGGACTCTTAAGGATTGATACCATAATTGGAATAATAACTCGGTTTCAAACACTTTATGACTTTTATATACTCTGATGGTGTTTACTTTGTCCCCCAGGTGGACAGAGACCCTCCAGATATTAACTTCTACTAACAACAAGGGACCTATCTGACTCTGAGCATGCTCCCGCATTGACCCTGCTACCTGAACATGTCAAGTGGATACGGAGACGGCCATCCATGTGCTCGACCTATACTTATATATTATGCATTGTTTCTTGTTGTATGTTTATATATTACTATCCCCCTGAGTACTCCTCACTCACCCTGTGTCGAGTGGCGAGCGCTTCAGGTGTTACCCGGCCTGGGTTCCCCTCGGGGTTCCTGGAGGGGCCTAGCCCCTGTTCGGATGTGGTGGATGACTCAGCATTGGCATAGCGTGTGCCTCAGTCCTGAGCCTAAGTGGGTCGAAGTACCGAACTACTGGGCTCGGGGGATTTTCAGACATTAAACCTAACCCTAACCCTAACCCTAACCCTAACCCTAACCCTAACCCTAACCCTAACCCTAACCCTAACCCTAACCCTAACCCTAACCCAGCAGGAAGGCACCTCCCAGGGAGTGGAGTTCTGCGTTTTTGACTACACCTTTTATTTGCTCGGAAGAGCCCCTCTCTTGCTCTCTCTCTCCCTCACACACCCACACACACGCGTGCTCTCTCTAGCTGTTCTCTCTCTATCTGTTCTCTCTCTAGCTTTTCTCTCTCTAGCTGATCTCCCTCTATCCGCTCTCCCCTAACTGCTCTCTCTCTCTCTCTCTCTCTCTCTCTCTCTCTCTCTCTCTCTCTCTCTCTCTCTCTCTCTCTCACACACACACACCCGTCTTCCACATACTCATGTATGTCTGCGGCGCTCTTCCCCAGAGCGCCCTCATTTATTGCATTCATGGCACTCATGTGTCCTGTCCATTAACCCCCCTTTCCTCCCCAGCAGCACGACAAGTGCAGATGTCCTCTACTCATCAAAACCAGGCCCTGGATAGGCTTTTGAATTTTTCAGGCAGGCTCCCCCTAGATTAGGTTAGCTACCGGGCCAAGGTAGGACACGCACTCACACACTCAGGTGCATCCATTCACTCACGCTCATGCCCCATCTCTTGAAGAGGACCCGGATTGGCCTCCACTGGACCATCATCGCCCATCCTGGGGGCTGGACCGTCGGGGACTTGGTCCTCCGCACATAGCCTGTGATCCTCGGTCATAGCCTGTGATCCTCTGTCATCTCTGATGACCGAGCTGTCTCAGCTCCCTCCTTCGGTGATGTGTACTACACATCATCCGGCCCTCACACGGCAACGGGGGGATCTTTGACCCCTCCGGCCGTAGGCCCAGGCTACGGTCCAGCCCACCCCACCACTTCATCTAAAGCAGTCCTGACGTGGCTACGGTTGATTTTCAAGCCGTGGCTACGGTTGATTTTCAAGCCGGCCTCAGGCTTGGACCACGGTTTTACCGGCTCCGCTGCTTTACGAGTCACTCCTCCTGACCGGACTCAGGGGGAGGAGACAGGAGTGACCCCTCCCTTCTCATGCTTCCTACCGACGGAAGAGGTAGACGGCCCTGCTGCCATCACCAGTGGGGTGAAGAAGATTAGATGGACTACCTCAGCGCGGCACCTCGGCGCTACGCGCCTCAGCGCGGCACCTCCGCGCTACGCGCCTCGGCGCTGCGCGCTTCGGATTGGACGAGTGGAACCCCCCTGTGTCTACACTCGGATGTAGCATGTGCTACGGTGGCCGGTCACCTCTGCTACCCACGAGTGAACCTTGACACCCGAGGTCACCTACCTCTCTCGGGGGGAACCTCTCTTGTGGGGACAGAAGACCTCAGAGCACGCTCCTGCTTAGACCCTGTGGTGCGCACACGTCCGTCAGTGGATTCGGGGGTGGTCATCCATGTACCCATCGGTTACTAACGTCCTCTTTAGTGCTTAGACCTATACTTACCCTGGGCCGCGAGCGCAACAGGGTCTACAGGCCTGGGACCCCTTTGGGGTCCTGGAGGGGGTCTACTCCCCTACCCCCTCTGGTGGAAGATCTACATGGCTCTAGGATACGAGTGCATTTCCCCCTAAGCCTATGCGGGTCGAAGTACTGAACTGCTTGGCGCGGGGGGCATCAGAGATAACAACCTAACCCTAACCCTAACCCTAACCCTAACCCTAACCCTAACCCTAACCCTAACCCTAACCCTAACCCTAACCCTAACCCAAACCCAAACCCTAACCCTAACCCTAACCCTAACCCTAACCCTAACCCTAACCCTAACCCTAACGGACTGGACCTTATAGGACCTTATAGAACCTTTACCTCACCAATTGGACTGGAATCACACACTGGGGACTTGATCAACCCTGGTGGGCCTGCCTATGGGGAGGGTGTCTAGTGTTTCGAAGGCCGAAACGCCCAATGATCCTAGGTATACTACTGATGATGTGTTTCCCCGATTTAGAATCCACCTAGCATATCTACCTTCCCCCAGACTAGACTTCAACTGGACAGACGTCTGAAACCATGACCTGGCAGTCAGTTTACGTTAAGTATGGCGATTTAACCCATTTTATCCTACCCAATTAGTCTTCTTCTTCAACATTCCCCTGCTGCAACTCGCCTACTCCGACATTTGTGAGTCCAATACCCTTCAGTCTTAAAGTCTCCGGACACCGATTATCTCTCAACCCCGGAGGGGCAGCGATTCTCAGACTGACATCTATTATAGAGAAAAAGTCCTAGACCTGTGCCACCGGAGCTCCTTTGGATCATTAGATAAGTACTGGCCAAAGACAGGAACCCATGCCTAAACCCAAAACTCTGAGCCTACGCCTAAACCTAAAACTTAGGTCTAATGCCTCAACTTAACCGAGGGGCCTCGGACCCAAACCCAACCCTCTAGCGATTTCGGCCTGACATATGGACCCTCAAGTAACCCTATCCCGACCCCTCACCCTAACCTCAACCATTCGGGATCTATACCTAAACCCAACCCCTCTATACCCTCTCCTCCCATCCTTGGCTTCTTTCTTTGGATGGTAGGTAGAGACTGACTAAGCCCTGTGGGCAACAGTGTTCCTCGCCCCGTGGGTGTCGACTCTGTATGGTCATCTCTCCTCTCTCCTTTTTCTTCTCTCCCCTCTCTCACACCCCCTCCTCATGCCTCACCACCCCCTACCCCTCTATACCCTCTCCTCCCGTCCTGGGGACCTCCCTTTGGATGGTAGACAGAGACTGACTAAGCCCTGTGGGCAACAGTGTTCCTCGCCCCGTGGGTGTCGACTCTGTATAGTCATATATCTCTCGTATCTCTCTGTCTGTCTCTGTCTCTCTCCGTCTTTCTGTCTCCCTCATACTCCTTTCTTACCCCCATCCCCCTGGAATCCGTTAGATCCCATTACTCTGGACTCGTATCTCCCTATCCTCTCAGTCCTGAAGTCTTCGGACACCGATTATCTCAACCCCAGAAGGGCAGTGATTCTCAGACTGACATCTATTATAGATACCAAAAAGTCCTAGACCTGTCCCACCGGCGCTCCTTTGGATCATTAGATTAATACTGACCAATGACGGGAACCCATGCCTAAACCTAAAACTTAGGACTGATAACTCAATTTGACAATGGGACCTCGGACCTAAACCCAACCGTCTTGCGATTTTGGATCTGACATATGGACCCTCGAGTAACCCTATCCCGACCCCTCACCCTAACCTCAACCATTCGGGACCTATACCTAAACCCAACCATTGGGGACTTTGCCTGACCTCAACCCCTCTATACCCTCTCCTCCCATCCTTGGGTTCTTTCTTTGGATGGTAGGCAGAGACTGACTAAGCCCTGTGGGCAACATTGTTCCTCGCCCCGTGGGTGTCGACTCTGTATGGTCATCTCTCTCTCTCTCTCTCTCTCTCTCTCTCTCTCTCTCTCTCTCTCTCTCTCTCTCTCTCTCTCTCTCTCATACTCCTTTCTTACCCCTATCCCCCCTCCCCCTGGAATCCGTTAAATCCCATCACTCTGGACTGATACTCTCCCCATCCTCAGTCTTAAAGTCTTCGGACACCGATTATCTCTTAACCCCTGGTGGGCAGTGATATTCAGACTGATATCCATCACTCATGAAGACCAAGGATCAGATTACTAGTTCAACTTTAGGACCTTTTCTATGATCCCAAAGTCTTCGGACACCAATGGTATCAGCCCTGGTGGTCATAATACTGTTGGCCGGATCGTCAATTGTCTCATATCTATATTTGGAGACGGGGTGAGTGAGATTTAAGCGCGAGTGCTTTCGTGGGGTCTCACCTTAACTGTGGTCCCGTCGGGGTCCCACAGGGTGTTTCCTCGTTAATGCTACCACACCTAACCCTAACCCTAACCCTAACCCTAACCCTAACCCTAACCCTAACCGCCAACAATACTACACAACACACACCACACACAACCAACAACACTACATCACCATCACACACATACACATCACATACAGCCAACAATACTACACAAAACACACCACACATAGCCAACAACACTGCATCACACACACACACGCCACATACGCCCAACAACACTACACAACACACACCACACATATCCAACAACACTGCATCACCATCACACACACACACGCCACATACGCCCAACAACACTACACAACACACACCACACACAGCCAACAACACGGCATCACACACACACACACCACATACAGCCAACAACACCACACTACACACACCTCACACAACCAACAACATTGCATCACACACACACATACCACATACACCCGACAACACTACACAACACACACAACACACAGCCAATAACACCACATCACACACACACACACCACATACAACCAACAACACTACACTACACACACCTCACACAGCCAACAACACGGCACCACCCCCACCATCTCAGCCACCTATCACACACACATTCAGAAACACTTCACCGCACTCACTCCACCAACAGTCACCTGTCTCACACACGGTCAACAACACTGCACCACACTTGCTCTCTCCACAGCCACCTATCACACACACATCCAACAACACTACACCACACTCACCCACCCAATGTTTACTTACAGAACACATAGATACCACCATAACATATACAGTCACTCAACAGCCACCCATTACCACTACACACACAGACATGGCCCCTACACCTGTAGCCACTCCCACAACACATTTACCCACACAACAGCCACCCATCATACACACGACTACACCACACCCAACAACTCAACAGTCATGCACCACACATTTCATCTTACCTGTAGTCCAATCTCCAACATCACCTGTCCTCCAACCAGTCACCTTACCTTCAGCTTCACCTGCACACCAGATCACAACCCAGCACCTACCTTTGCCGACCGTCCAGTCCGCCACCTTGCCAGCTACACCGCCACCTCAGCCACTTACAAACACACCTACAAAAAATGAAACAATTAGCACACACATAGGAACACCCACCGAACAACACATCACAGACACTTCTTTTCACAACACACAGATATCACCAGAATTCCCACTCCTTCCCAGAGCCGCTCACACATACAAGTACACACTTAATTTAGGCGCACGCACATCTCAGATCCCCCTTCTGGCCACCACACTCAGGACTCCCCCCACACTAACCACTAAGTCCCTCACTCAATCCCATTTCAAAAAACACACCTACTCCCCCTCTAACACACAAACACGGACACGGGAAGCTTTCTCCACTGAGACAAGCTTCCCCTCCCCCGTAGGTCACCGCAATTCCCCCTCATCAGCCTCCCCCATCCCTCAGAAACCTGGCCCAAACATCACTGTACATACATTAACCCCCTCTTTTTTCCCTTCCCCAGGCGCCAGACAGGAGAGTCCCTCAAAAAACAGGCCCTCATTGCAGGCTAAAATGATGAAAGGGCACCTAAAAGGCAAATCACCTTTGGAGAAAGCCTGCTCTGAGCCCTCCCCTTTCCACCCTACCAAGGGGCCTGTGGGGGACTCTCCACAACTTGGCGCCTCCACACACACACCCTTAGAAACAGCATATAGTCCCCAGCCTCCATCACATAGCCAAATCACCTCCTCTCACGCATACACATCATTCAAACCCTCCTACCATATAGCTCGCCCCTCACGCAAGGTGGCGGACTGGACAATCAAGGGCACCAAGTCCCACTTGTTCATTGGGGATTCTAACCTTAACAGAATCCCCTCCTTCCAGAACCCTATGGCACAGGTGGACAGCTACCCTGGGGCCACTTTCTATCATTTCCAGAAGGTTTTAGAAAAAACTGATATACACCCACACACAGAGGTGGTGGTCCTCTCGGTGGGTCTCAACAACAAGGACCACGACCCATACCAGACATCACTGAAACAGTTAGCAAGCATGCACAAGGAAGCCAAGAGCACTTTCCCCAACGCCACCATCTATGTCCCCATCATGAACCACTCACCACTTCTCACCCCACAACAGAAACAAAACATCAAGATAATGAATGGATACATCAGCACACATCTACCCACACTCTTTGAAATACCGAAGGACTCATTCCGCACCACTAGGGACACCATTCACTGGACACCGGAAACAGCAACAGCAATTTTCTCACACTGGTGTTCACAACTAAATTTATAATCACCCCTACCCACAACCCGGACACCTCTAACACCGCCACTCACCTATTAACGACACACATATCTACTGCCCCCCCTCTCTCTGTCTCTCAGCCCCCTTATGCACCACTACCACCCAACTCTAACATACTGAATCTATCCAAAACATTTCATCCGTCACAAACACAGATAGCACTGCTGGAGAGAGGCCTCACCTTCGTTCCCCGCCCCACCACTTTTGACCAGGAGGAACTTCAAAGGGACATTCACAAATACCACAGACGACTGAAGATTTTGGACTACTTTGACTTCACGGACAATGACACTCACCTGCCATTTATCAATCCCTCCACCTGGGAGCCCAAACTCTCCCAGGTGGATCACCATATCAGACACCTTATTAAGACAGACAGAAGGACACTACGGGACTACAACAACACACAGACGGACAGACAAGACAACCTCACGACCACACTCCGAGAATCACTACAAACACTTAAAAACAACACACACATAGTCATCAAACCAGCGGACAAAGGATCCAAGATAGTCATTTTAGATAACCATCAGTACATCTTTGAAGCAAACAGGCAATTAAACAACAACAGACATTACAAGATCATACCGGATAGCATACAACCACAGACACAGGTTAAACTCAGGACTATCATCAAATCACTTTACAGCAGACAATACATTACAGCCAAACAACGGGACTACTTATACGGACCAGACACACCACGACAGAGACTATTTTACTTACTTCCAAAGATCCATAAGGAACCGGACACCTGGACCATTCCCTTTGAAGTTCCTCCTGGTAGGCCCATAGTCTCAGACTGCAACAGCGAATCATATAACATATCGGAATACATTGACCACTACATCAACCCCCTATCCACCCGCCACCCCAGTTACCTCAAAGACACCTACCACTTCTTAGAAAAGCTCAAGCCCATAGCTGTTCCCGCCCACACACATATCTTCACCATTGACGTTGACAGCCTGTACACCAACATTAACACCACAATGGGTGTGCAGGCTGTCAAGTCATTATTTCAAAAACACCCAGACCCCAATAGACCGGATCAGGACATTCTACAATTACTCCAAATTAGTTTAGACAGCAATGATTTTTTATTTAACAATAAACATTACCTACAGGTATCGGGAACAGCTATGGGCAAGAAGTTCGCACCCGCCTATGCAAACATATACATGGCTGAGTGGGAGAGAGAAGCGCTGTCAAAGTGTCCACTACAACCATCATTTTACTACAGATTTTTAGATGACATCATAGGAGCATGGCCACACGACATCAAACATTTCACGGAATTCATACACATACTCAACTCACATCACCCGTCAATAACAGTAAAATACATAATTGACCCACAGCAAATTCACTTTTTGGACACCACAGTATATTTCCACCCAATAAATACAACACATAAGACATTACAGACACGAGTATACTTTAAACCTACAGACACACACGCCCTATTACACAAACACAGTTACCATCCCAAACACACATTTAAAGGTATAGTCAAATCACAAATAATCCGGTTTCATAGAATATCTTCTCACAAAGAAGATTTACACATAGCCAACTCAACACTATTTCACGCACTCAGACAGAGGGGATATTCCAAACGGTTTCTGCGCACAATCAAGAACGACACTTTGGCAGCCCTCTCTCCCACTCAGCCCACACATACACACACCGCACCAAACAAAGACACATACACAACCAATACACACACGACACACACATTACACACAATTCCTGCACTCCAAACACAAGCATCAGTACATACACAACCCGCAGCACGGTCCCTCTCCCTCCTTTCCCCATCCACTCCGAATCCCTCCCCTTACCCTACACCGGGTCCGTATCCTGCATCCTCCCCCAACCCCCCTCCTAGCCCTGAACCTTCCCGGGACCTTGCTGCGGGACTCCATCCAACACCCCGTCTCTACCCCATATTCAATTCCATCCGCCGTCTTAAACCCCAACTCAACCTTCCCTTTAACCCCTCTCTGCCTGCCCCAAGAGCTACACCCAACCTGGTCCCTCATCCTAACCCCAACCCCTCGGACCCCATACCCAACCCCAACCCTCCCTGTAACCCCATCTCTCCCTTTAACCCTAGGCCTAAACCCAACCCTCCCTTTAAAAGTCCCTCCGACCCCATACCCAACCCCAACCTACCCTGTAACCCCACCCCTCCCCTTAACCCTAGGACTAAACCCAGTCCAGGCCTAAACCCCAAACCCAACCCCTCAAACCCGAGGCCTAAACCCAACCCTCCCTTTAAAAGTCCCTCCAACCCGCCCTTTAACCCCACCCTGCCTTCCCATTCCCACCCTACCTTTAATCCCCTCCCTAGTCCCACACTGGGTGTTGACCCACCCTTTAATCCCACCATCCTTCCTAACCCGCCCTTTAAACCCACCCTACCTTCCCATCCCCACCCTACCGTTAATACCCTTCCTGGTCCCCCACTGGATGTTGACCCGCCCCTTAACCCCACCATACCTCCCGATCCTGATTTCAACAATACTCAGGATTCTGGTTTCACCCCCCCGGCCCCACCACCCACAACCAATACCGGCACACCGTTCACCTCAGACACCGTTACGGACCCATTAATAATCATTCCCTTAGTCACCACATTTTCACATAAAACTCGACCCCTACAACATGCATTCAAACATAACTTCACCACGGCCCAACGCACATACCCCGCACTAAAACCCTACAGGATCATTTCCGCATACAGAAAAAATAAAAGTTTAAAAAACATACTCATACACACCAAATTCAGCACTATGCCCTCTCCAGCAGCCAAACCTCATACACTTCATTATAAATACAGAAAATTCATTACAAACCCTCACAGTCACACATCAGCTCCAGTCCCGGACAACCTCACCTTACAAACCTCCAACGTCGTATACATCATCACCTGCACCCTCTGCCACAAACATTATATAGGAGAAACCGGCTCTTCAATAGACACTAGACTCAAACAACATCTGTACAACATTTCACGGGCACATCTACAAACAACACTCGTCACACACTTCCAGGAGCACCCCGTCACTCACCTCATCATATCTGGTGTGGAGTCGGGGTCCGGGTGGTCCAGTGGACAGCGGAAACACGCCGAAAGAAAATGGATCACACAGTTAAACACAATTACACCCCTGGGACTGAATGAAAAAACATAACACTCTTCATCTCATACAAGATCTGCTTCACTTAATGAATGAATTACACCTTCAATAACACTCACCTTGATCAGCACCATCCACTCATCCATCGCTACACAGCATCTGCAAAAGAACAAACACATTACTTCACAACACTTTGGAACATATACATGTACACACTCATACATATTCTTACGCATACATCACCAAAAATAAAATATACACACACATAACTTACCTGGCTATGCATCCATACACACGCACACACTTACATACTGGCACATAGACCTACACACGATAGAACAAATTCAACAACACCTACTTTGGTCCTCCAATCCTCAGCACCATCCACTCAGTCACCACCACCACACAGCACCTGCAAAAGAAAAAACACACACATTATTTCACAAACACGTTTTTTTTGGTATTTCTGCTTTCCTTTCTTTTGTTATATTTTAAAACACAGAAGTAATAGGCCCGTGCTCCTGAAGACCACCCAGTTTTTCTTTTAACCCTACCCTAACCCAAACCTAACCCTAACCCTAACCCTAACCCTAACCCTAACCCTAACCCTAACCCTAACCCTTACTTTGTCCCCCAGGTGGACAGAGACCCTCCAGATATTAACTTCTACTAACAACAAGGGACCTATCTGACTCTGAGCATGCTCCCGCATTGACCCTGCTACCTGAACATGTCAAGTGGATACGGAGACGGCCATCCATGTGCTCGACCTATACTTATATATTATGCATTGTTTCTTGTTGTATGTTTATATATTACTATCCCCCTGAGTACTCCTCACTCACCCTGTGTCGAGTGGCGAGCGCTTCAGGTGTTACCCGGCCTGGGTTCCCCTCGGGGTTCCTGGAGGGGCCTAGCCCCTGTTCGGATGTGGTGGATGACTCAGCATTGGCATAGCGTGTGCCTCAGTCCTGAGCCTAAGTGGGTCGAAGTACCGAACTACTGGGCTCGGGGGATTTTCAGACATTAAACCTAACCCTAACCCTAACCCTAACCCTAACCCTAACCCTAACCCTAACCCTAACCCTAGAAGGCAAATCACCTTTGGAGAAAGCCTGCTCTGAGCCCTCCCCTTTCCACCCTACCAAGGGGCCTGTGGGGGACTCTCCACGACTTGGCGCCTCCGCACACACACCCTTAGAACCAACACATAGTCCCCAGCCTCTATCACACAGCCAAACCACCTCCTCTCACGCACACACATCATTCAAACCCTCCTACCATATAGCTCGCCCCTCACGCAAGGTGGCGGACTGGACGATCAAGGGCACCAAGTCCCATTTGTTTATTGGGGATTCCAACCTCAACAGAATCCCCTCCTTCCAGAACCCTATGGCACAGGTGGACAGCTACCCTGGGGCCACTTTCTATCATTTCCAAAAGGTTCTAGAAAAAACTGATATACACCCACACACAGAGGTGGTGGTCCTCTCGGTGGGTCTCAACAACAAGGACCACGACCCATACCAGACATCACTGAAACAGTTAGCAAGCATGTACAAGGAAGCCCAGAGCACTTTCCCCAACGCCACCATCTATGTCCCCATCATGAACCACTCACCACTTCTCACCCCACAACAGAAACAAAACATCAAGATAATGAATGGATACATCAGCACACATCTACCCACACTCTTTGAAATACCGAAGGACTCATTCCGCACCACTAGGGACACCATTCACTGGACACCGGAAACAGCAACAGCAATTTTCTCACACTGGTGTGCACAGCTAAATTTATAATCACCCCTACCCACAACCCGGACACTTCCAACATCACCACTCATCCATTAACGACACACACATCCACTGCCCCCCCTCTCTCCGTCTCTCAGCCCCCTTATGCACCACTACCACCCAACTCCAACATACTGAATCTATCCAAAACATTTCATCCGTCACAAACACAAATAGCACTGCTGGAGAGAGGCCTCACCTTCGTTCCCCGCCCCACCACTTTTGACCAGGAGGAACTTCAAAGGGACATTCACAAATACCACAGACGACTCAAGATTTTGGACTACTTTGACTTCACGGACAATGACACTCACCTGCCATTTATCAATCCCTCCACCTGGGAGCCCAAACTCTCCCAGGTGGATCACCATATCAGGCACCTTATTATGACAGACAGAAGGACACTACGGGACTATAACAACACACAGACGGACAGACAAGACAACCTCACGACCACACTCCGAGAATCACTACAAACACTTAAAAACAACACACACATAGTTATCAAACCAGCGGACAAAGGATCCAAGATAGTCATTTTAGATAACCATCAGTACATCTTTGAGGCAAACAGGCAATTAAATAACAACAGACATTACAAGATCATACCGGATAGCATACAACCACAGACACAGGTTAAACTCAGGACTATCATCAAATCACTTTACAGCAGACAATACATTACAGCCAAACAACGGGACTACTTATACGGACCAGACACACCACGACAGAGACTATTTTACTTACTTCCCAAGATCCATAAAGAACCGGACACCTGGACCATTCCCTTTGAAGTTCCTCCTGGTAGACCCATAGTCTCAGACTGCAACAGCGAATCATATAACATATCGGAATACATTGACCATTACATCAACCCCCTATCCACCCGCCACCCCAGTTACCTCAAAGACACCTACCATTTCCTGGAGAAGCTCAAGCCCATAGCTGTTCCCTCCCACACACACATTTTCACCATTGACGTTGACAGCCTGTACACCAACATTAACACCACTATGGGTGTGCAGGCTGTCAAGTCATTATTTCAAAAACACCCAGACCCCAATAGACCGGATCAGGACATTCTACAATTACTCCAAATTAGTTTAGACAGCAATGACTTTTTATTTAACAATAAACACTATTTACAGATATCGGGAACAGCTATGGGCAAAAAGTTCGCACCCGCCTATGCCAACATATACATGGCTGAGTGGGAGAGAGAAGCGCTGTCAAAGTGTCCACTACAACCATCATTTTACTACAGATTTTTAGATGACATCATAGGAGCATGGCCACACGACATCAAACATTTCACGGAATTCATACGCATACTCAACTCACATCACCCGTCAATAACAGTAAAATACATAATTGACCCACAGCAAATTCACTTTTTGGACACCACTGTATATTTTCACCCAATAAATACAACACATAAGACATTACAGACACGCGTTTATTTTAAACCTACAGACACACACGCCCTATTACACAAACACAGTTACCACCCCAAACACACGTTTAAAGGCATAGTTAAATCACAAATAATCCGGTTTCATAGAATATCTTCTCACAAAGAAGATTTACACATAGCCATCTCAACACTATTTCACGCACTTAGGCACAGGGGATATTCCAAACGGTTTCTGCGCACAATCAAGAATGACACTTTGGCAGCCCTCTCTCCCACTCAGCCCACACATACACCCACCGCACCAAACAAAGACACATACACAACCAATACACACACGGCACATACATTACACACAATTCCTACACTCCAAACACAAGCATCAATACATACACAACCCGCAGCACGGTCCCTCTCCCTCCTTTCCCCATCCCCCCCGAATCCCTCCCCTTACCCTACACCGGGTTCGTATCCTGCATCCTCCCCCAACCCCCCTCCTAGCCCTGAACCTTCCCGGGACCCTGCTGCGGGACCTCATCCAACATTCCGTCACTATCCCATCTTCAATTCCATCCGCCGTCTTAAACCCCAACCCAACCTTCCCTTTAACCCCACTCTGCCTACCCCAAGAACTACACCCAGCCTGGTCCCTCATCCTAACCCCAACCCCTCGGACCCCACGCCCAACCCCAATCCTCCCTGTAACCCCACCCCTCCCCTGAAACCTAGGACTAAACCCAGTCCAGGCCCAAACCCTAAACCCAACCCCTCAAACCCGAGGCCTAAACCCAACCCTCCCTTTAAAACTCCCTTCAACCCGCCCTTTAACCCCACTCTGCCCGCCCCAAGAACTACACCCAGCCTGGTCCCTCATCCTAACCCCAACCCCTCGGACCCCACGCCCAACCCAAACCCTCCCTGTAACCCCACCCCTCCCTTTAACCCTAGGCCTAAAGCCAACCCTCCCTTTAAAAGTCCCTCCGACCCCATACCCAACCCCAACCCTCCCTGTAACCCCACCCCTCCCTTTAACCCTAGGCCTAAATCCAACCCTCCCTTTAAAAATCCCTTCAACCCGCCCTTTAACCCCACCCTGCCTTCCCATTCCCACCCTACCTTTAACACCCTTCCGAGTTCCCCACTGGATGTTGACCCGCCCTTTAACCCCACCATTCTTCCCGATCCTGATTTTAACAACACTCAGGATTCTGGTTTCACCCCCCCGGCCCCACCACCCACAATCAACACCGGCACACCGTTCACCTCAGACACCGTCACGGACCCGTTAATAATCATTCCCCTAGTCACCACATTTTCACATAAAACTCGACCCCTACAACATGCATTCAAACACAACTTCACCACGGCTCAACGCACATACCCCGCACTAAAACCCTACAGGATCATTTCAGCATACAGAAAAAATAAAAGCTTAAAGGACATACTCATACACACCAAATTCAGCACCATGCCCTCTCCAGCAGCCAAACCTCATACACTTCATTATAAATACAGAAAATTCATTACAAACCCTCACAGTCACACATCAGCTCCAGTCCCGGACAACCTCACCTTACAAACCTCCAATGCAGTATACATCATCACCTGCACCCTCTGTCACAAACACTACATAGGAGAAACCGGTTCATCAATAGACACTAGGCTCAAACAACACCTATACAACATCTCACGGGCACACCTACAAACAACACTCGTCACACACTTCCAGGAGCACCCCGTCACTCACCTCATCATATCTGGTGTGGAGTCGGGGTCCGGGTGGTCCAGTGGACAGCGGAAACACGCCGAAAGAAAATGGATCACACAGTTAAACACAATTACACCCCTGGGACTGAATGAAAAAACATAACACTCTTCATCTCATACAAGACCTGCTTCACTCAATAAATATATTACACCTTCAACAACACTTACCTTGATCAGCACCATCCACCGTCACACAGCATCTGCAAAAGAACAAACACATTACTTCACAACACTTTGGAACATATACATGTACACACTCATACATATTCTTACGCATACATGACCTAAAGTAATATACACACACATAACTTACCTGACTATATATTCATACACACGCACACACTTACATACTGGCACATAGATCTACACACTAAAGAACAAATTCAACAACACCTACCTTGGTCCTCCACTCCTCAGCACCATCCACTCAGCCACCACCACACAGCACCTGTAAAAGAAAACACACACATTATTTCACAACACCTTTTTTTTGTATTTCTGTTTTCCTTCCCCTCCTTTGTTATGTATATTTTTTTTAAACACAGAAATGATAGGCCCGCGCTCTTTAAGACCATCCAGTTTTTCTTTTTAACCCCACCCTAACCCAAACCTAACCCTAACCCTAACCCTAACCCTAACCCTAACCCTAACCCTAACCCTTTCGCACCGTCTCCCTCCACTAGCGATTCAACCCTTTCATGCAACACTTCCTAGCTGGGCACGGGGATATGCCCCTCTAATTTGTGCATGGCAGATCTCCAGTCAGAGACACGGAACTAGATGTGCTGAGACTTCCGTTGGGACATATTTTTGGAGTTGAGACCGGCCGCGCACTGGGTTGATGTGGCGAGGGTACTGGTTTTATATGATTTACCCGCATGTGACTAAACATCACAGCCATGTACGTTGCTTCTCCTGATTCTCGCGGTGTGACTAGGGACCTACCGGGCGGGCCTGCGCTCTTTTTTACGAGGAACCCAGGTTATATATTAGAACGTCGTATTTTGGGTCCGCCTTGCGCCATTTAGCATATTTAGCTTAGCTTAGCATTGTTAGCCTAGCCCGATGCGTTATTCGGTAGGTTTGACATGACCCACACGTTTTTTACTTATTTAGACGTTTTTGTTAGCTTAGCATAACCTAGCTTAGCCTAGCTTAGCATTGTTAGCCTTTACCCAATTCGCTATTTTGCATGTTAGTTATGATCTATATTCTTTTTCTGACCAATTTAGACGGTTTTTTGTTAGCCTAGCCTAGCATTGTTAGCATTTACCCAACCCGCTAATTTGCATATTAGTTATGATCTATATCGTTTTTTGACCTATCTGGACGGTTTTTGTTAGCTTAGCCTAGCTTAGCATTGTTAGCCTAACTCAGCTTTGTTAGCCTAGCCCTTCAGATGCTGCCGTTTCGCATTTTTTCACACGGTTCACGTCATCTAGACTGGTATTGTTAGCTTAGCCTAAATTAGTATGGTTGGCCTAACCTGGCCTCATACTAGTAATCTAGGGGTTCGGTTTAGTTCAGCACTTCGCTCACGGTTTTGAGGCTCCCATACCTGGTTCCTACTTATATAAGCCCCTAGGTTAGCCGAGCCCCCCTTCACTGGGGCGCTCCACTCCTGGTGGGCACTCTAGTCAGTTACCTTCAACCCCAGGCCTATCAACTCCGTCTCTCTGGTGTCCCTCCCTGCAACCAGGTTTAGTGGGGACACCCACACGCTAGTTGGGACTTGGGGCTCTCTCACATCATGGAGTGTGATCCCCCTCCCTGTGTTCAGTTTGGTTTTTTGAGTACCCGGCCATCGTCACCTCTATCAGGGTTCGCCTCCCCTGGATACACTTAGGTGCTCTGACTGGGACCCCCCATCCTCTACCTGACTTGGATTGTATCGCCTATTAGACACAAATAAATCTGATGTGGAGCCTTCTGGGAGAAGATACAATACACTTGTTTTGGATTTAAAGACCTCCATTGATCGCGTACGCGCGTCTGGACTTCTCCTCCAGACCTGGGTCCATAATACAAACTGTCCCTAATGTCCCCTGCATTCACAACAACATTCTCACCTAGAAGACCGTGGATGTGTTGGCTGGGGCTTCGACTAATTGACCTTACCAGCTCGCACAGTGGGGGGACCGCTTAGGGGGTTTGGATTTAGTATGGAGCCAGAATGGCCCCCATCAGACTGTCCGTGGAATGGTAGACCTTCCTACTCAGCCTGCCACAGCCGGTGGCCTTTGATTAGCTGGATATTTTCCCTTTAGCCTTTAGCCCGATTCCCCTTAAGCAGCATCCTATCCATAACTTACTACCATGAATGGACCTAGGTTGTGTTGCATGACGCTCGGCTCCTGGTTCAGCTGGCCTCCTCGGCCAATCACCCACCGGGAGCCGCCTGACGCCCAATGGCAGAGTCAGAGGACATGGCTCAACAGCAGCAAGTCAACCTAGCATGCGGAAGCCACTACTCAGAGTTTATTCACATCTAATAGCCTACGTATTTTTAGTTTTTGCTCTCCTTATTTGGATTCACATCCACGGACACTGAGGCCTGGACCGGTACTAAGGGCTATCACCGTGTGTTGGCCACCTGGGGATGTTCCTTTTATACGTTCCCTCACTCCCACACGTGACGATGGAGCCCCCACCGCGTCACCCCCTCACCACATGTGGAGAAGAATGAAGTGGATGCTACGGCCTGTATTCTCACAATACACATCCCTGTACAACTGCAGAGGTTGTGACCAGGTGACATCTACCCAAAGAGGTGATTTTACCTGTGGCTGTGCCATTAGGTTGCCTGTGGAGTGGCGCCCTCGCGCCTATTTTGTGTATATACACCACTCTATGTGGTCATCTTCCTGGAGGTATTACACTGGAGACCAAGAAAAAGTGTATGCCACGGCCTGTACTCTCCAAATACACATCCCTGTACAACTACAGAAGTTGTGACCAGGTGACATCTACCCACAGAGCTGTTTTTACCTGTGGCTATGCCATTAGGTTACCTGTGGAGTGGCGCCTTGACGCCTACTTTGTGTATACACACCACCTTTTGTGGTCATCTTCCTGGAGGGATTACGCTGGAGATCACCATATAGACTGGACCACATTTTTTCACACACATATGGATTTAGGCCTACTCTCTACTCTAGGAATCTAGACCGTTCTGTCCATTGAGGCCTAGGCCGGTGTCTTGATGAGTATCTTGTTCACTGGCTAATACCATAATCTCTGGACCACTTGGACTCACTGCGGGGCGTTTCACCCTCAGCGGTGATCTTGGTCTTGGGCCTTGTCATGGGGTTTTGGCCTTGGGTGACTGCCTGGGGTGGCTGTTGACATCAGGTATATCGGATGTGACCCTGGTGTCTTGCCTACCGGCTGTCATCTGTCAGGGCATGGATTAGGCACCATGGTCTGCATTGATGATTGGGGAATATCGGATGTGACCTCGACCACTTTGCGGACTCTGGTGGTCTGAGTTGTGTTGCTGTCCAGAGTAGGGATGTGCTTGTGTGACGTGGTTTCTCTGTGAGACGGCTGGCTCTAGGCCTCTGGATTATGTTGGTCGTGACCTCTATGGTGATTCTTAGTCTGAGAGCTGCTTTTATCACGTTTCTGCCACTGTTTTTTAGATACTTTGGCCATCCTTAGATTATCTTGGAGTCCTAATTTTACCTTGGAACGTTCTGGTTTTGCCTTTTATTCTAAGGGTTTATTATATAATATATTATATTATATTAATAGGGATAATATTAGTTTACTGTTTACTGCTAATGTGTAGTCCAGTCCCTTATTGCTGCTCAACATAATATTTTTTTCGCCTGTACCTACACCCTGTTGTAGAGACCACGGACGCGCAGGGGCTTCCCTGGGATTTCCTCTCAGTGACGTCACCGCAGCAGGTCGTTCTTCTGCGGCAGCTATTTTTCACATAACGTAGCAGTGCAGACCGGTTCTACACCTGTGTAAAACGTGATTCGTTTT
The DNA here is from genome assembly GCF_038355195.1 of Osmerus mordax. Taxonomy (NCBI): domain Eukaryota; kingdom Metazoa; phylum Chordata; class Actinopteri; order Osmeriformes; family Osmeridae; genus Osmerus; species Osmerus mordax. The sequence goes on from NW_027120586.1 coordinate 95,248, forward strand.
CCCCTACACTCTGAGGATTGTACCACTCTACTGCCTCTTGGTTTGGAATTTTTTCTCATCTCCAAGTCTCCGTTTTCTGCTACCGAACGGCGTTGCTAGTTTTGCAGTGTTTGTTTACATCGGACTTGGCTGCACGTCCCGGTTTGCCACGTCAATCACAGACCTTACACTCCAATGGCTAGTGACGTGATTTGGAGATCCCGCCCCTTGACGTCCTCTCTCCAAAAACTTTTTTCTTCACCGTCACTAATACTCCGGTATTAATAAGCCTGTGTGTTCGTTTGAGACTGTGACTGCCGACCGGAGCTGCGTGACCGTAAGACCATTTCCCACCCCTCAATAATACGTTTTCTAACTTGCTTTTGCTATCCATAAATTGTTTATCTAGTTTTTTTATCGAATTATTAGCTTGTTTTGTGTCATATTCAGTACCATGCTCTGAACGCATGCGTGCTAGCGGACCTGTTGCTAATTAGCCCACTTGTTTTTTGCCCATAAACGCACCTGCTGCTACCACGCGCTGCAAGCATCCATCTTAGGATCTCCCATCTCATCTTCACTTCTCCATCTTCTGGGGCCATATGTAAGTTTTTCTTTCTAGTCTAGTTTGGTTGCTTGATTGATTTAATAGGGTGCATTTATTAATAACTTGGGCCTACCACCTCATACTCATACCCCACGCGTTTGCATGAACTTCTGATAGTGTGTGTGCATGCTTGTACTACATGTCTGTGTATATGTATGCATGGATATAATGTACTTTCTCTTTTCTTCCCTCTCCCTCCTCCCCCTCCCATTCCATGCTCACACATTCATTTCTGTGCATAAGCACACACACATAATCTTAGGCTTTGCTCACACACATACTCTCTCACACACTCACACACACATTCTGTCTCTCTCTCTCTACTATTCTCTACTGGTCTGTTCCGCTCTCTCTCTTTCTCTAGGCACACACACATTTTAGGCTTCTCTGTGCATTAAGCACTCACACATAAAGACAATCCCCCCCCCCCCCCCTCCTTCCACAGGTTTTTCTGGACCCCCTTTCACTAATCCTAACCCATGCTTCTTCTTTTACAGATCTTCTCCTCTCACTTAGCTTGTTCACCACCCTGAGTGTACACACATGCCTCGCACACACGCGCGCCCTCCCCCTCTCTCTCTCTCTCTCTCCCTCTCTACTCTTTTCCCTAGACAATAATTCTGAATACCGCTTCTGGTGGGCTGCCAGGAGGGCACCGGGGTGACCACCATCCTCCTTCTTTGGTGTAGCCTCGAGGTCCCCTGTCAGTCCGTAGCCTAGGATGGCCCTGGTTCCTGCTCATGTTTTATTTCCGTCACCTGACGAGTCCTGGGAGAGGACGAAACCGGTCGTGGCCAGTTAGGACCCCGTATATCCCTGCTTAATTTCTGGCATGGGCCCGGCAGGAGGCACCGCCCAGGGAATGGAGTCCTGCGTTTTTGACTACAACTTTTATTTGCTCTAACAGGAGCGCCTCTCTCTATATCTCTCTCACCCCACTCCCACCACTATTGTCTGCATGGCTTTATCTTCATCGCACTCATGTGCAGTGAGGACAGGGCTATGACACTCATGTATCTTGTTTATTAACCCCTTCCTTCCACAGCCCTGCATTTCCTTGGGGTCCTCCCCACATCTGCACCCGGGATTGGTATAGATTCTTAACTTTCCAGGTAGAACCTTTTTTAGCTTTTCAGATTAAGTTAGCTACCCGGTCAAGGTAGGACACGCACTCACACACTCAATTGCATCTTATATGTCCACACAGGCCCTTTATTTAATTTCTATCCCTCCTGCGTTCCTCGTGTACTCCCCCCAGACGCCGGCATGTTGCTCCCTCTTTTGCCCTTCTCCGCGTACCTTAACCCAACCGTCACCATCCCATAGGCTGGCCTACTGTGACTTAATGGGGTAGGATAGCCCCCCTGTCACTTACCCTAACCCCAACCTGGGAGGGTCTACGCCTAAAACTTAACCGAAAGGCTGACCTACTGTGACTTAATGGGGTAGGATAGCCCCCCTGTCACTTATCCTAACCCCAACCTGGGAGGGTCTACGCCTAAAACTCAACCGGAAGGCTTACCTTCTGTGACTTAATGGGGTAGGATAACCCCCCTGTCACTTATCCTAACCCCAACCTGGGAGGGCCTACGCCTAAAACTTAACCAGACGACTAACCTACTGTGACTTAATGGGGTGGGATAGCCCCCCTGTCACTTATCCTAACCCCAACCTGGGGGGGTCTACGCCTAAAACTTAACCGTTGCTTCCCCCCAGTGGTTTTATCTCTGATTACTGGGCCACCTCACTGGGCCACCTCACTGGGTCACCTGTCCTAACCCCAACCAGTGAGAGTTCACACCTAAACGGGTCGAAGCACGAAACTGCTGGGCTCGGGTGATCATCAGACATCAAACCTATTTATAATCTGAGGATGTGTACCTTGACCCCTTGGGGATCGGGACTCTTAAGGATTGATACCATAATTGGAATAATAACTCGGTTTCAAACACTTTATGACTTTTATATACTCTGATGGTGTTTACTTTGTCCCCCAGGTGGACAGAGACCCTCCAGATATTAACTTCTACTAACAACAAGGGACCTTTCTGACTCTGAGCATGCTCCCGCATTGACCCTGCTACCTGAACATGTCAAGTGGATACGGAGACGGCCATCCATGTGCTCGACCTATACTTATATATTATGCATTGTTTCTTGTTGTATGTTTATATATTACTATCCCCCTGAGTGCTCCTCACTCACCCTGTGTCGAGTGGCGAGCGCTTCAGGTGTTACCCGGCCTGGGTTCCCCTCGGGGTTCCTGGAGGGGCCTAGCCCCTGTTCGGATGTGGTGGATGACTCAGCATTGGCATAGCGTGTGCCTCAGTCCTGAGCCTAAGTGGGTCGAAGTACCGAACTACTGGGCTCGGGGGATTTTCAGACATTAAACCTAACCCGCCGGAGCATACAAGGCTGTGATCTGAATCCACATCAGGATGCCACCAATTTACTTGCTTGTTATATTGGGACCACTGACTTGTTCGCACCGTCTCCCTCCACTAGCGATTCAACCCTTTCATGCAACACTTCCTAGCTGGGCACGGGGATATGCCCCTCTAATTTGTGCATGGCAGATCTCCAGTCAGAGACACGGAACTAGATGTGCTGAGACTTCCGTTGGGACATATTTTTGGAGTTGAGACCGGCCGCGCACTGGGTTGATGTGGCGAGGGTACTGGTTTTATATGATTTACCCGCATGTGACTAAACATCACAGCCATGTACGTTGCTTCTCCTGATTCTCGCGGTGTGACTAGGGACCTACCGGGCGGGCCTGCGCTCTTTTTTACGAGGAACCCAGGTTATATATTAGAACGTCGTATTTTGGGTCCGCCTTGCGCCATTTAGCATATTTAGCTTAGCTTAGCATTGTTAGCCTAGCCCGATGCGTTATTCGGTAGGTTTGACATGACCCACACGTTTTTTACTTATTTAGACGTTTTTGTTAGCTTAGCATAACCTAGCTTAGCCTAGCTTAGCATTGTTAGCCTTTACCCAATTCGCTATTTTGCATGTTAGTTATGATCTATATTCTTTTTCTGACCAATTTAGACGGTTTTTTGTTAGCCTAGCCTAGCATTGTTAGCATTTACCCAACCCGCTAATTTGCATATTAGTTATGATCTATATCGTTTTTTGACCTATCTGGACGGTTTTTGTTAGCTTAGCCTAGCTTAGCATTGTTAGCCTAACTCAGCTTTGTTAGCCTAGCCCTTCAGATGCTGCCGTTTCGCATTTTTTCACACGGTTCACGTCATCTAGACTGGTATTGTTAGCTTAGCCTAAATTAGTATGGTTGGCCTAACCTGGCCTCATACTAGTAATCTAGGGGTTCGGTTTAGTTCAGCACTTCGCTCACGGTTTTGAGGCTCCCATACCTGGTTCCTACTTATATAAGCCCCTAGGTTAGCCGAGCCCCCCTTCACTGGGGCGCTCCACTCCTGGTGGGCACTCTAGTCAGTTACCTTCAACCCCAGGCCTATCAACTCCGTCTCTCTGGTGTCCCTCCCTGCAACCAGGTTTAGTGGGGACACCCACACGCTAGTTGGGACTTGGGGCTCTCTCACATCATGGAGTGTGATCCCCCTCCCTGTGTTCAGTTTGGTTTTTTGAGTACCCGGCCATCGTCACCTCTATCAGGGTTCGCCTCCCCTGGATACACTTAGGTGCTCTGACTGGGACCCCCCATCCTCTACCTGACTTGGATTGTATCGCCTATTAGACACAAATAAATCTGATGTGGAGCCTTCTGGGAGAAGATACAATACACTTGTTTTGGATTTAAAGACCTCCATTGATCGCGTACGCGCGTCTGGACTTCTCCTCCAGACCTGGGTCCATAATACAAACTGTCCCTAATGTCCCCTGCATTCACAACAACATTCTCACCTAGAAGACCGTGGATGTGTTGGCTGGGGCTTCGACTAATTGACCTTACCAGCTCGCACAGTGGGGGGACCGCTTAGGGGGTTTGGATTTAGTATGGAGCCAGAATGGCCCCCATCAGACTGTCCGTGGAATGGTAGACCTTCCTACTCAGCCTGCCACAGCCGGTGGCCTCTGATTAGCTGGATATTTTCCCTTTAGCCTTTAGCCCGATTCCCCTTAAGCAGCATCCTATCCATAACTTACTACCATGAATGGACCTAGGTTGTGTTGCATGACGCTCGGCTCCTGGTTCAGCTGGCCTCCTCGGCCAATCACCCACCGGGAGCCGCCTGACGCCCAATGGCAGAGTCAGAGGACATGGCTCAACAGCAGCAAGTCAACCTAGCATGCGGAAGCCACTACTCAGAGTTTATTCACATCTAATAGCCTACGTATTTTTAGTTTTTGCTCTCCTTATTTGGATTCACATCCACGGACACTGAGGCCTGGACCGGTACTAAGGGCTATCACCGTGTGTTGGCCACCTGGGGATGTTCCTTTTATACGTTCCCTCACTCCCACACGTGACGATGGAGCCCCCACCGCGTCACCCCCTCACCACATGTGGAGAAGAATGAAGTGGATGCTACGGCCTGTATTCTCACAATACACATCCCTGTACAACTGCAGAGGTTGTGACCAGGTGACATCTACCCAAAGAGGTGATTTTACCTGTGGCTGTGCCATTAGGTTGCCTGTGGAGTGGCGCCCTCGCGCCTATTTTGTGTATATACACCACTCTATGTGGTCATCTTCCTGGAGGTATTACACTGGAGACCAAGAAAAAGTGTATGCCACGGCCTGTACTCTCCAAATACACATCCCTGTACAACTACAGAAGTTGTGACCAGGTGACATCTACCCACAGAGCTGTTTTTACCTGTGGCTATGCCATTAGGTTACCTGTGGAGTGGCGCCTTGACGCCTACTTTGTGTATACACACCACCTTTTGTGGTCATCTTCCTGGAGGGATTACGCTGGAGATCACCATATAGACTGGACCACATTTTTTCACACACATATGGATTTAGGCCTACTCTCTACTCTAGGAATCTAGACCGTTCTGTCCATTGAGGCCTAGGCCGGTGTCTTGATGAGTATCTTGTTCACTGGCTAATACCATAATCTCTGGACCACTTGGACTCACTGCGGGGCGTTTCACCCTCAGCGGTGATCTTGGTCTTGGGCCTTGTCATGGGGTTTTGGCCTTGGGTGACTGCCTGGGGTGGCTGTTGACATCAGGTATATCGGATGTGACCCTGGTGTCTTGCCTACCGGCTGTCATCTGTCAGGGCATGGATTAGGCACCATGGTCTGCATTGATGATTGGGGAATATCGGATGTGACCTCGACCACTTTGCGGACTCTGGTGGTCTGAGTTGTGTTGCTGTCCAGAGTAGGGATGTGCTTGTGTGACGTGGTTTCTCTGTGAGACGGCTGGCTCTAGGCCTCTGGATTATGTTGGTCGTGACCTCTATGGTGATTCTTAGTCTGAGAGCTGCTTTTATCACGTTTCTGCCACTGTTTTTTAGATACTTTGGCCATCCTTAGATTATCTTGGAGTCCTAATTTTACCTTGGAACGTTCTGGTTTTGCCTTTTATTCTAAGGGTTTATTATATAATATATTATATTATATTAATAGGGATAATATTAGTTTACTGTTTACTGCTAATGTGTAGTCCAGTCCCTTATTGCTGCTCAACATAATATTTTTTTCGCCTGTACCTACACCCTGTTGTAGAGACCACGGACGCGCAGGGGCTTCCCTGGGATTTCCTCTCAGTGACGTCACCGCAGCAGGTCGTTCTTCTGCGGCAGCTATTTTTCACATAACGTAGCAGTGCAGACCGGTTCTACACCTGTGTAAAACGTGATTCGTTTTCCCCTACACTCTGAGGATTGTACCACTCTACTGCCTCTTGGTTTGGAATTTTTTCTCATCTCCAAGTCTCCGTTTTCTGCTACCGAACGGCGTTGCTAGTTTTGCAGTGTTTGTTTACATCGGACTTGGCTGCACGTCCCGGTTTGCCACGTCAATCACAGACCTTACACTCCAATGGCTAGTGACGTGATTTGGAGATCCCGCCCCTTGACGTCCTCTCTCCAAAAACTTTTTTCTTCACCGTCACTAATACTCCGGTATTAATAAGCCTGTGTGTTCGTTTGAGACTGTGACTGCCGACCGGAGCTGCGTGACCGTAAGACCATTTCCCACCCCTCAATAATACGTTTTCTAACTTGCTTTTGCTATCCATAAATTGTTTATCTAGTTTTTTTATCGAATTATTAGCTTGTTTTGTGTCATATTCAGTACCATGCTCTGAACGCATGCGTGCTAGCGGACCTGTTGCTAATTAGCCCACTTGTTTTTTGCCCATAAACGCACCTGCTGCTACCACGCGCTGCAAGCATCCATCTTAGGATCTCCCATCTCATCTTCACTTCTCCATCTTCTGGGGCCATATGTAAGTTTTTCTTTCTAGTCTAGTTTGGTTGCTTGATTGATTTAATAGGGTGCATTTATTAATAACTTGGGCCTACCACCTCATACTCATACCCCACGCGTTTGCATGAACTGCTGATAGTGTGTGTGCATGCTTGTACTACATGTCTGTGTATATGTATGCATGGATATAATGTACTTTCTCTTTTCTTCCCTCTCCCTCCTCCCCCTCCCATTCCATGCTCACACATTCATTTCTGTGCATAAGCACACACACATAATCTTAGGCTTTGCTCACACACATACTCTCTCACACACTCACACACACATTCTGTCTCTCTCTCTCTACTATTCTCTACTGGTCTGTTCCGCTCTCTCTCTTTCTCTAGGCACACACACATTTTAGGCTTCTCTGTGCATTAAGCACTCACACATAAAGACAATCCCCCCCCCCCCCCCCTCCTTCCACAGGTTTTTCTGGACCCCCTTTCACTAATCCTAACCCATGCTTCTTCTTTTACAGATCTTCTCCTCTCACTTAGCTTGTTCACCACCCTGAGTGTACACACATGCCTCGCACACACGCGCGCCCTCCCCCTCTCTCTCTCTCTCTCTCCCTCTCTACTCTTTTCCCTAGACAATAATTCTGAATACCGCTTCTGGTGGGCTGCCAGGAGGGCACCGGGGTGACCACCATCCTCCTTCTTTGGTGTAGCCTCGAGGTCCCCTGTCAGTCCGTAGCCTAGGATGGCCCTGGTTCCTGCTCATGTTTTATTTCCGTCACCTGACGAGTCCTGGGAGAGGACGAAACCGGTCGTGGCCAGTTAGGACCCCGTATATCCCTGCTTAATTTCTGGCATGGGCCCGGCAGGAGGCACCGCCCAGGGAATGGAGTCCTGCGTTTTTGACTACAACTTTTATTTGCTCTAACAGGAGCGCCTCTCTCTATATCTCTCTCACCCCACTCCCACCACTATTGTCTGCATGGCTTTATCTTCATCGCACTCATGTGCAGTGAGGACAGGGCTATGACACTCATGTATCTTGTTTATTAACCCCTTCCTTCCACAGCCCTGCATTTCCTTGGGGTCCTCCCCACATCTGCACCCGGGATTGGTATAGATTCTTAACTTTCCAGGTAGAACCTTTTTTAGCTTTTCAGATTAAGTTAGCTACCCGGTCAAGGTAGGACACGCACTCACACACTCAATTGCATCTTATATGTCCACACAGGCCCTTTATTTAATTTCTATCCCTCCTGCGTTCCTCGTGTACTCCCCCCAGACGCCGGCATGTTGCTCCCTCTTTTGCCCTTCTCCGCGTACCTTAACCCAACCGTCACCATCCCATAGGCTGGCCTACTGTGACTTAATGGGGTAGGATAGCCCCCCTGTCACTTACCCTAACCCCAACCTGGGAGGGTCTACGCCTAAAACTTAACCGAAAGGCTGACCTACTGTGACTTAATGGGGTAGGATAGCCCCCCTGTCACTTATCCTAACCCCAACCTGGGAGGGTCTACGCCTAAAACTCAACCGGAAGGCTTACCTTCTGTGACTTAATGGGGTAGGATAACCCCCCTGTCACTTATCCTAACCCCAACCTGGGAGGGCCTACGCCTAAAACTTAACCAGACGACTAACCTACTGTGACTTAATGGGGTGGGATAGCCCCCCTGTCACTTATCCTAACCCCAACCTGGGGGGGTCTACGCCTAAAACTTAACCGTTGCTTCCCCCCAGTGGTTTTATCTCTGATTACTGGGCCACCTCACTGGGCCACCTCACTGGGTCACCTGTCCTAACCCCAACCAGTGAGAGTTCACACCTAAACGGGTCGAAGCACGAAACTGCTGGGCTCGGGTGATCATCAGACATCAAACCTATTTATAATCTGAGGATGTGTACCTTGACCCCTTGGGGATCGGGACTCTTAAGGATTGATACCATAATTGGAATAATAACTCGGTTTCAAACACTTTATGACTTTTATATACTCTGATGGTGTTTACTTTGTCCCCCAGGTGGACAGAGACCCTCCAGATATTAACTTCTACTAACAACAAGGGACCTTTCTGACTCTGAGCATGCTCCCGCATTGACCCTGCTACCTGAACATGTCAAGTGGATACGGAGACGGCCATCCATGTGCTCGACCTATACTTATATATTATGCATTGTTTCTTGTTGTATGTTTATATATTACTATCCCCCTGAGTGCTCCTCACTCACCCTGTGTCGAGTGGCGAGCGCTTCAGGTGTTACCCGGCCTGGGTTCCCCTCGGGGTTCCTGGAGGGGCCTAGCCCCTGTTCGGATGTGGTGGATGACTCAGCATTGGCATAGCGTGTGCCTCAGTCCTGAGCCTAAGTGGGTCGAAGTACCGAACTACTGGGCTCGGGGGATTTTCAGACATTAAACCTAACCCGCCGGAGCATACAAGGCTGTGATCTGAATCCACATCAGGATGCCACCAATTTACTTGCTTGTTATATTGGGACCACTGACTTGTTCGCACCGTCTCCCTCCACTAGCGATTCAACCCTTTCATGCAACACTTCCTAGCTGGGCACGGGGATATGCCCCTCTAATTTGTGCATGGCAGATCTCCAGTCAGAGACACGGAACTAGATGTGCTGAGACTTCCGTTGGGACATATTTTTGGAGTTGAGACCGGCCGCGCACTGGGTTGATGTGGCGAGGGTACTGGTTTTATATGATTTACCCGCATGTGACTAAACATCACAGCCATGTACGTTGCTTCTCCTGATTCTCGCGGTGTGACTAGGGACCTACCGGGCGGGCCTGCGCTCTTTTTTACGAGGAACCCAGGTTATATATTAGAACGTCGTATTTTGGGTCCGCCTTGCGCCATTTAGCATATTTAGCTTAGCTTAGCATTGTTAGCCTAGCCCGATGCGTTATTCGGTAGGTTTGACATGACCCACACGTTTTTTACTTATTTAGACGTTTTTGTTAGCTTAGCATAACCTAGCTTAGCCTAGCTTAGCATTGTTAGCCTTTACCCAATTCGCTATTTTGCATGTTAGTTATGATCTATATTCTTTTTCTGACCAATTTAGACGGTTTTTTGTTAGCCTAGCCTAGCATTGTTAGCATTTACCCAACCCGCTAATTTGCATATTAGTTATGATCTATATCGTTTTTTGACCTATCTGGACGGTTTTTGTTAGCTTAGCCTAGCTTAGCATTGTTAGCCTAACTCAGCTTTGTTAGCCTAGCCCTTCAGATGCTGCCGTTTCGCATTTTTTCACACGGTTCACGTCATCTAGACTGGTATTGTTAGCTTAGCCTAAATTAGTATGGTTGGCCTAACCTGGCCTCATACTAGTAATCTAGGGGTTCGGTTTAGTTCAGCACTTCGCTCACGGTTTTGAGGCTCCCATACCTGGTTCCTACTTATATAAGCCCCTAGGTTAGCCGAGCCCCCCTTCACTGGGGCGCTCCACTCCTGGTGGGCACTCTAGTCAGTTACCTTCAACCCCAGGCCTATCAACTCCGTCTCTCTGGTGTCCCTCCCTGCAACCAGGTTTAGTGGGGACACCCACACGCTAGTTGGGACTTGGGGCTCTCTCACATCATGGAGTGTGATCCCCCTCCCTGTGTTCAGTTTGGTTTTTTGAGTACCCGGCCATCGTCACCTCTATCAGGGTTCGCCTCCCCTGGATACACTTAGGTGCTCTGACTGGGACCCCCCATCCTCTACCTGACTTGGATTGTATCGCCTATTAGACACAAATAAATCTGATGTGGAGCCTTCTGGGAGAAGATACAATACACTTGTTTTGGATTTAAAGACCTCCATTGATCGCGTACGCGCGTCTGGACTTCTCCTCCAGACCTGGGTCCATAATACAAACTGTCCCTAATGTCCCCTGCATTCACAACAACATTCTCACCTAGAAGACCGTGGATGTGTTGGCTGGGGCTTCGACTAATTGACCTTACCAGCTCGCACAGTGGGGGGACCGCTTAGGGGGTTTGGATTTAGTATGGAGCCAGAATGGCCCCCATCAGACTGTCCGTGGAATGGTAGACCTTCCTACTCAGCCTGCCACAGCCGGTGGCCTTTGATTAGCTGGATATTTTCCCTTTAGCCTTTAGCCCGATTCCCCTTAAGCAGCATCCTATCCATAACTTACTACCATGAATGGACCTAGGTTGTGTTGCATGACGCTCGGCTCCTGGTTCAGCTGGCCTCCTCGGCCAATCACCCACCGGGAGCCGCCTGACGCCCAATGGCAGAGTCAGAGGACATGGCTCAACAGCAGCAAGTCAACCTAGCATGCGGAAGCCACTACTCAGAGTTTATTCACATCTAATAGCCTACGTATTTTTAGTTTTTGCTCTCCTTATTTGGATTCACATCCACGGACACTGAGGCCTGGACCGGTACTAAGGGCTATCACCGTGTGTTGGCCACCTGGGGATGTTCCTTTTATACGTTCCCTCACTCCCACACGTGACGATGGAGCCCCCACCGCGTCACCCCCTCACCACATGTGGAGAAGAATGAAGTGGATGCTACGGCCTGTATTCTCACAATACACATCCCTGTACAACTGCAGAGGTTGTGACCAGGTGACATCTACCCAAAGAGGTGATTTTACCTGTGGCTGTGCCATTAGGTTGCCTGTGGAGTGGCGCCCTCGCGCCTATTTTGTGTATATACACCACTCTATGTGGTCATCTTCCTGGAGGTATTACACTGGAGACCAAGAAAAAGTGTATGCCACGGCCTGTACTCTCCAAATACACATCCCTGTACAACTACAGAAGTTGTGACCAGGTGACATCTACCCACAGAGCTGTTTTTACCTGTGGCTATGCCATTAGGTTACCTGTGGAGTGGCGCCTTGACGCCTACTTTGTGTATACACACCACCTTTTGTGGTCATCTTCCTGGAGGGATTACGCTGGAGATCACCATATAGACTGGACCACATTTTTTCACACACATATGGATTTAGGCCTACTCTCTACTCTAGGAATCTAGACCGTTCTGTCCATTGAGGCCTAGGCCGGTGTCTTGATGAGTATCTTGTTCACTGGCTAATACCATAATCTCTGGACCACTTGGACTCACTGCGGGGCGTTTCACCCTCAGCGGTGATCTTGGTCTTGGGCCTTGTCATGGGGTTTTGGCCTTGGGTGACTGCCTGGGGTGGCTGTTGACATCAGGTATATCGGATGTGACCCTGGTGTCTTGCCTACCGGCTGTCATCTGTCAGGGCATGGATTAGGCACCATGGTCTGCATTGATGATTGGGGAATATCGGATGTGACCTCGACCACTTTGCGGACTCTGGTGGTCTGAGTTGTGTTGCTGTCCAGAGTAGGGATGTGCTTGTGTGACGTGGTTTCTCTGTGAGACGGCTGGCTCTAGGCCTCTGGATTATGTTGGTCGTGACCTCTATGGTGATTCTTAGTCTGAGAGCTGCTTTTATCACGTTTCTGCCACTGTTTTTTAGATACTTTGGCCATCCTTAGATTATCTTGGAGTCCTAATTTTACCTTGGAACGTTCTGGTTTTGCCTTTTATTCTAAGGGTTTATTATATAATATATTATATTATATTAATAGGGATAATATTAGTTTACTGTTTACTGCTAATGTGTAGTCCAGTCCCTTATTGCTGCTCAACATAATATTTTTTTCGCCTGTACCTACACCCTGTTGTAGAGACCACGGACGCGCAGGGGCTTCCCTGGGATTTCCTCTCAGTGACGTCACCGCAGCAGGTCGTTCTTCTGCGGCAGCTATTTTTCACATAACGTAGCAGTGCAGACCGGTTCTACACCTGTGTAAAACGTGATTCGTTTTCCCCTACACTCTGAGGATTGTACCACTCTACTGCCTCTTGGTTTGGAATTTTTTCTCATCTCCAAGTCTCCGTTTTCTGCTACCGAACGGCGTTGCTAGTTTTGCAGTGTTTGTTTACATCGGACTTGGCTGCACGTCCCGGTTTGCCACGTCAATCACAGACCTTACACTCCAATGGCTAGTGACGTGATTTGGAGATCCCGCCCCTTGACGTCCTCTCTCCAAAAACTTTTTTCTTCACCGTCACTAATACTCCGGTATTAATAAGCCTGTGTGTTCGTTTGAGACTGTGACTGCCGACCGGAGCTGCGTGACCGTAAGACCATTTCCCACCCCTCAATAATACGTTTTCTAACTTGCTTTTGCTATCCATAAATTGTTTATCTAGTTTTTTTATCGAATTATTAGCTTGTTTTGTGTCATATTCAGTACCATGCTCTGAACGCATGCGTGCTAGCGGACCTGTTGCTAATTAGCCCACTTGTTTTTTGCCCATAAACGCACCTGCTGCTACCACGCGCTGCAAGCATCCATCTTAGGATCTCCCATCTCATCTTCACTTCTCCATCTTCTGGGGCCATATGTAAGTTTTTCTTTCTAGTCTAGTTTGGTTGCTTGATTGATTTAATAGGGTGCATTTATTAATAACTTGGGCCTACCACCTCATACTCATACCCCACGCGTTTGCATGAACTGCTGATAGTGTGTGTGCATGCTTGTACTACATGTCTGTGTATATGTATGCATGGATATAATGTACTTTCTCTTTTCTTCCCTCTCCCTCCTCCCCCTCCCATTCCATGCTCACACATTCATTTCTGTGCATAAGCACACACACATAATCTTAGGCTTTGCTCACACACATACTCTCTCACACACTCACACACACATTCTGTCTCTCTCTCTCTACTATTCTCTACTGGTCTGTTCCGCTCTCTCTCTTTCTCTAGGCACACACACATTTTAGGCTTCTCTGTGCATTAAGCACTCACACATAAAGACAATCCCCCCCCCCCCCCCCTCCTTCCACAGGTTTTTCTGGACCCCCTTTCACTAATCCTAACCCATGCTTCTTCTTTTACAGATCTTCTCCTCTCACTTAGCTTGTTCACCACCCTGAGTGTACACACATGCCTCGCACACACGCGCGCCCTCCCCCTCTCTCTCTCTCTCTCTCCCTCTCTACTCTTTTCCCTAGACAATAATTCTGAATACCGCTTCTGGTGGGCTGCCAGGAGGGCACCGGGGTGACCACCATCCTCCTTCTTTGGTGTAGCCTCGAGGTCCCCTGTCAGTCCGTAGCCTAGGATGGCCCTGGTTCCTGCTCATGTTTTATTTCCGTCACCTGACGAGTCCTGGGAGAGGACGAAACCGGTCGTGGCCAGTTAGGACCCCGTATATCCCTGCTTAATTTCTGGCATGGGCCCGGCAGGAGGCACCGCCCAGGGAATGGAGTCCTGCGTTTTTGACTACAACTTTTATTTGCTCTAACAGGAGCGCCTCTCTCTATATCTCTCTCACCCCACTCCCACCACTATTGTCTGCATGGCTTTATCTTCATCGCACTCATGTGCAGTGAGGACAGGGCTATGACACTCATGTATCTTGTTTATTAACCCCTTCCTTCCACAGCCCTGCATTTCCTTGGGGTCCTCCCCACATCTGCACCCGGGATTGGTATAGATTCTTAACTTTCCAGGTAGAACCTTTTTTAGCTTTTCAGATTAAGTTAGCTACCCGGTCAAGGTAGGACACGCACTCACACACTCAATTGCACCTTATATGTCCACACAGGCCCTTTATTTAATTTCTATCCCTCCTGCGTTCCTCGTGTACTCCCCCCAGACGCCGGCATGTTGCTCCCTCTTTTGCCCTTCTCCGCGTACCTTAACCCAACCGTCACCATCCCATAGGCTGGCCTACTGTGACTTAATGGGGTAGGATAGCCCCCCTGTCACTTACCCTAACCCCAACCTGGGAGGGTCTACGCCTAAAACTTAACCGAAAGGCTGACCTACTGTGACTTAATGGGGTAGGATAGCCCCCCTGTCACTTATCCTAACCCCAACCTGGGAGGGTCTACGCCTAAAACTCAACCGGAAGGCTTACCTTCTGTGACTTAATGGGGTAGGATAACCCCCCTGTCACTTATCCTAACCCCAACCTGGGAGGGCCTACGCCTAAAACTTAACCAGACGACTAACCTACTGTGACTTAATGGGGTGGGATAGCCCCCCTGTCACTTATCCTAACCCCAACCTGGGGGGGTCTACGCCTAAAACTTAACCGTTGCTTCCCCCCAGTGGTTTTATCTCTGATTACTGGGCCACCTCACTGGGCCACCTCACTGGGTCACCTGTCCTAACCCCAACCAGTGAGAGTTCACACCTAAACGGGTCGAAGCACGAAACTGCTGGGCTCGGGTGATCATCAGACATCAAACCTATTTATAATCTGAGGATGTGTACCTTGACCCCTTGGGGATCGGGACTCTTAAGGATTGATACCATAATTGGAATAATAACTCGGTTTCAAACACTTTATGACTTTTATATACTCTGATGGTGTTTACTTTGTCCCCAGGTGGACAGAGACCCTCCAGATATTAACTTCTACTAACAACAAGGGACCTTTCTGACTCTGAGCATGCTCCCGCATTGACACTGCTACCTGAACATGTCAAGTGGATACGGAGACGGCCATCCATGTGCTCGACCTATACTTATATATTATGCATTGTTTCTTGTTGTATGTTTATATATTACTATCCCCCTGAGTGCTCCTCACTCACCCTGTGTCGAGTGGCGAGCGCTTCAGGTGTTACCCGGCCTGGGTTCCCCTCGGGGTTCCTGGAGGGGCCTAGCCCCTGTTCGGATGTGGTGGATGACTCAGCATTGGCATAGCGTGTGCCTCAGTCCTGAGCCTAAGTGGGTCGAAGTACCGAACTACTGGGCTCGGGGGATTTTCAGACATTAAACCTAACCCTAACCCTAACCCTAACCCTAACCCTAACCCTAACCCTAACCCTAACCCTAACCCACCGCGTCACCCCCCTCACCACATGTGGAGAAGAATGAAGTGGACGCTACGGCCTGTATTCTCACAATACACATCCCTGTACAACTGCAGAGGTTGTGACCAGGTGACATCTACCCACAGAGGTGATTTTACCTGTGGCTGTGCCATTAGGTTTCCTGTGGAGTGGCGCCCTCACGCCTATTTTGTGTTTACACACCACTCTATGTGGTCATCTTCCTGGAGGGATTACACTGGAGACCAAGAAAAAGTGTATGCCACGGCCTGTACTCTCCAAATACACATCCCTGTACGGCTACAGAAGTTGTGACCAGGTGACATCTACCCACAGAGCTGTTTTTACCTGTGGCTATGCCATTAGGTTACCTGTGGAGTGGCGCCTTGACGCCTACTTTGTGTATACACACCACCTTTTGTGGTCATCTTCCTGGAGGGATTACGCTGGAGATCACCATATAGACTGGACCACATTTTTTCACACACATATGGATTTAGGTCTACTCTCTACTCTAGGAATCTAGACTGTTCTGTCCATTGAGGCCTAGGCCGGTGTCTTGATGAGTATCTTGTTCACTGGCTAATACCATAATCTCTGGACCACTTGGACTCACTGCGGGGCGTTTCACCCTCAGCGGTGATCTTGGTCTTGGGCCTTGTCATGGGGTTTTGGCCTTGGGTGACTGCCTGGGGTGGCTGTGGACATCAGGTATATCGGATGTGACCCTGGTGTCTTGCCTACCGGCTGTCATCTGTCAGGGCATGGATTAGGCACCATGGTCTGCATTGATGATTGGGGAATATCGGATGTGACCTCGACCACTTTGCGGACTCTGGTGGTCTGAGTTGTGTTGCTGTCCAGAGTAGGGATGTGCTTGTGTGACGTGGTTTCTCTGTGAGACGGCTGGCTCTAGGCCTCTGGATTATGTTGGTCGTGACCTCTATGGTGATTCTTAGTCTGAGAGCTGCTTTTATCACGTTTTTGCCACTGTTTTTTAGATACTTTGGCCATCCTTAGATTATCTTGGAGTCCTAATTTTACCTTGGAACGTTCTGGTTTTGCCTTTTATTCTAAGGGTTTATTATATAATATATTATATTATATTAATAGGGATAATATTGGTTTACTGTTTACTGCTAATGTGTAGTCCAGTCCCTTATTGCTGCTCAACATAATATTTTTTTCGCCTGTACCTACACCCTGTTGTAGAGACCACGGACGCGCAGGGGCTTCCCTGGGATTTCCTCTCAGTGACGTCACCGCAGCAGGTCGTTCTTCTGCGGCAGCTATTTTTCACATAACGTAGCAGTGCAGACCGGTTCTACACCTGTGTAAAACGTGATTCGTTTTTCCCCTACACTCTGAGGATTGTACCACTCTACTGCCTCTGGGTTTGGAATTTTTTCTCATCTCCAAGTCTCCGTTTTCTGCTACCGAACGGCGTTGCTAGTTTTGCAGTGTTTGTTTACATCGGACTTGGCTGCACGTCCCGGTTCGCCACGTCAATCACGGACCTTACACTCCAATGGCAAGTGACATGATTTGGAGATCCCGCCCCTTGACGTCCTCTCTCCAAAAACTTTTTTCTTCGCCGTCACTAATACTCCGGTATTAATAAGCCTGTGTGTTCGTTTGATACTGTGACTGCCGACCGGAGCTGCGTGACCGTAAGACCATCTCCCACCCCTCAATAATTTTTCTAACTTGCTTTTGCCGTTCATAAATTGTTTATATAGTTTTTTTATCGAATTATTAGCTTGTTTTGTGTCATATTCAGTACCATGCTCTGAACGCATGCGTGCTAGCGGACCTGTTGCTAATTAGCCCACTTGTTTTTTGCCCATAAACGCACCTGCTGCTACCACGCGCTGCAAGCATCCATCTTAGGATCTCCCATCTCATCTTCACTTCTCCATCTTCTGGGGCCATATGTAAGTTTTTCTTTCTAGTCTAGTTTGGTTGCTTGATTGATTTAATAGGGTGCATTTATTAATAACTTGGGCCTACCACCTCATACTCATACCCCACGCGTTTGCATGAACTGCTGGTAGTGTGTGTGCATGCTTGTACTACATGTCTGTGTATATGTATGCATGGATATAATGTACTTTCTCTTTTCTTCCCTCTCCCTCCTCCCCCTCCCATTCCATGCTCACACATTCATTTCTGTGCATAAGCACACACACATAATCTTAGGCTTTGCTCACACACATACTCTCTCACACACTCACACACACATTCTGTCTCTCTCTCTCTACTATTCTCTACTGGTCTGTTCCGCTCTCTCTCTTTCTCTAGGCACACACACATTTTAGGCTTCTCTGTGCATTAAGCACTCACACATAAAGACAATCCCCCCCCCCCCCCCCCTCCTTCCACAGGTTTTTCTGGACCCCCTTTCACTAATCCTAACCCATGCTTCTTCTTTTACAGATCTTCTCTCACTTAGCTTGTTCACCACCCTGAGTGTACACACATGCCTCGCACACACGCGCGCCCTCCCCCTCTCTCTCTCTCTCCCTCTCTACTCTTTTCCCTAGACAATAATTCTGAATACCGCTTCTGGTGGGCTGCCAGGAGGGCACCGGGGTGACCACCATCCTCCTTCTTTGGTGTAGCCTCGAGGTCCCCTGTCAGTCCGTAGCCTAGGATGGCCCTGGTTCCTGCTCATGTTTTATTTCCGTCACCTGACGAGTCCTGGGAGAGGACGAAACCGGTCGTGGCCAGTTAGGACCCCGTATATCCCTGCTTAATTTCTGGCATGGGCCCGGCAGGAGGCACCGCCCAGGGAATGGAGTCCTGCGTTTTTGACTACAACTTTTATTTGCTCTAACAGGAGCGCCTCTCTCTATATCTCTCTCACCCCACTCCCACCACTATTGTCTGCATGGCTTTATCTTCATCGCACTCATGTGCAGTGAGGACAGGGCTATGACACTCATGTATCTTGTTTATTAACCCCTTCCTTCCACAGCCCTGCATTTCCTTGGGGTCCTCCCCACATCTGCACCCGGGATTGGTATAGATTCTTAACTTTCCAGGTAGAACCTTTTTTAGCTTTTCAGATTAAGTTAGCTGCCCGGTCAAGGTAGGACACGCACTCACACACTCAGTTGCACCTCATATGTCCACACAGGCCCTTTATTTTATTTCTATCTATCCCTCCTGCGTTCCTCGGGTACTCCCCCTAGACGCCTGCATATTTCTCCCTTTCTTGCCCTCCTCCGCGTACCTCAACCCAACCGTCACCATCCCATAGGCTGACCTACTGTGATTTAATGGGGTGGAATAGCCCCCCTGTCACCTATCCTAACCCCAACCTGGGAGGGTCTACGCCTAAACTTAACCGTAAAGCTGACCTACTGTGACTTAATGGGCTAGGATAGCCCTCCTGTCACTTACCCTAACCCCAACCTGGGAGGGTCTACGCCTAAAACTTAACCAGACGACTGACCTGCTGTGACTTAATGGGGTGAGATAGCCCCCCTGTCACTTACCCTAACCCCAACCTGGGAGGGTCTACGCCTAAAACTCAACCGGAAGGCTTACCTACTGTGACTTTAAGGGGGTAAGATAACCCCCCTGTCACTTATCCTAACCCCAACCTGGGAGGGCCTACGCCTAGAACTTAACCGGACGACTAACCTACCGTGACTTAATGGGGTGGGATAGCCCCCCTGTCACTTATCCTAACCCCAACCTGGGGGGGGTCTACGCTTAAAACTTGACCGTTGCTTCCCCCCAGTGGGTTTATCTCTGATCACTGGGCCACCTCACTGAGTCATTTTTTCTAACCCCAACCAGTGAGAGTTCACGCCTAAGCGGGTCGAAGCACGAAACTGCTGGGCTCGAGGGATCATCAGACATCAAACCTGATTTATAATCTGAGGATGTGTACCTTGACCCCTTTGGGATCGGGACTCTAAGGATCAATACCATAGTTGGAATAATAACTCGGTTTCAAACAATTTATGACTTTTATATACTCTGATGGTGTTTACTTTGTCCCCAGGTGGACAGAGACCCTCCAGATAATAACTTCTACTAACTACAAGGGGCCTTTCTGACCCTGAGCATGCTTCCGCATTGACCCTGCTACCTGAACATGTCAAGTGGATACGGAGACGGCTATCCATGTGCTCGACCTATACTTATATATTATGCATTGTTTCTTACTGTATGTTTATATATTACTGTCCCTCTGGGTGCTCCTCACTCACCTTGTGTCGGGTGGCGAGCACTTCAGGGGTTACCCGGCCTGGGTTCCCCTCGGGGTTCCTAGAGGGGCCTAGCCCCTGTTCGGATGTGGTGGATGACTCAGCATTGGCATAGCGTGTGCCTCAGTCCTGAGCCTAAGTGGGTCGAAGTACCGAACTACTGGGCTCGGGGGATTTTCAGACGTCAAACCTAACCCGCCGGAGCATACAAGGCTGTGATCTGAATCCACATCAGGATGCCACCAATTTACCTGCCTGTTATATTGGGACCACTAACTTGTTCGCACCGTCTCCCTCCACTAGCGATCCAACCCTTTCATGCAACACCTCCTAGCTGGGCACGGGGATATGCCCCTCTAATTTGTGCATGGCAGATCTCCAGTCAGAGACATGGAACTAGATGTGCTGAGACTTCCGTTGGGACACATTTTTGGAGATGAGACCGGCCGCACACTGGGTTGATGTGGCGAGGGTACTGGTTTTATATGATGTACCCGCATGTGATTAAAACTCGCAGCCATGTACATTGCTTCTCCTGATTCTCGCGGTGTGACTAGAGACCTACCGGGCGGGCCTTCGCTCTTTTTCACGAGGAACCCAGGTTATGTATCAGAACGTCGCATTTTGGGTCCATCTCACGCCGTTTAGCATGCTTAGCTTAGCATTGTTAGCCTAGCCCGACGCGTTATTCGGTAGGTTTGACATGACCCACACGTTTTTTGCTTACTTAGACGTTTTTGTTAGCTTAGCATCACCTAGCTTAGCCTAGCTTAGCATTGTTAGCCTTTACCCAATTCGCTACTTTGCATGTTAGTTATGATCTATATCGTTTTTTGACCAATCTAGACGGTTTTTGTTAACTTAGCCTAGCTTAGCATTGTTAGCCTTTACCCAATTCGCTACTTTGCATGTTAGTTATGATCTATATCGTTTTTTGACCAATCTAGACGGTTTTTGTTAGCTTAGCCTAGCTTAGCATTGTTAGCCTAACCTGACCTCATATTAGAAATCTAGTGGTTCGGGTTAGTTCAGCACTTTGCTCACGCTTTTGAGGCTCCCGTACCTGGTTCCTACTTATATAAGCCCCTAGGTTAGCCGAGCCCCCCTTCACTGGGGCGCTCTACTCCTGGTGGGCACTCTAGTCAGTTACCTTCAACCCGAGGCCTATCATCTCCGTCTCTCTGGTGTCCCTCCCTGCAACCAGGTTTAGTGGGGACACCCACACGCTAGTTGGGACTTGGGGCTCTCTCACATCATGGAGTGTGATCCCCCTCCCTGTGTTTAGTTTGGTTTTTTGAGTACCCGGACACCGTCACCTCTATCAGGGTTCGCCTCCCCTGGATACACTTAGGTGCTCTGACTGGGACCCCCCATTCTCTACCTGATCTGGATGGTATCGCCTGTTAGACACAAATAAATCTGATGTGGAGCCTTCTGGGAGAAGATACAATACACTTGTTTTGGATTTAAAGACCTCCATTGATCGCGTACGCGCGTCTGGACTTCTCCTCCAGACCTGGGTCCACAATACAAACTGTCCCTAATGTCCCCTGCATTCACAACATTCTCACCTAGAAGACCGTGGATGTGTTGGCTGGGGCTTCGACTAATTGACCTTACCAGCTCGCACAGTGGGGGGACCGCTTAGGGGGTGTGGATTTAGTATGGAGCCAGAATGGCCCCCATCAGACTGTCCGTGGAATGGTAGACCTTCCTACTCAGCCTGCCACAGCCGGTGGAGTTTGATTAGCTTGATATTTTCCCTCTAGCCTTTAGCCCGATTCCCCTTAAGCAGCCTCCTATCCTTATCTTACTACCATGAATGGACCTAGGTTGTGTTGCATGACGCTCGGCTCCTGGTTCAGCTGGCCTCCTCGGCCAATCACCCACCGGGAGCCTCCTGACGCCCAATGGCATAGTCAGAGGACATGGCTCAACAGCAGCAAGTCAACCTAGCATGCGGAAGCCACTACTCAGAGTTTATTCACATCTAATAGCCTACGTATTTCTAGTTTTTTCTCTCCTTATTTGGATTCACATCCACGGACACTGAGGCCTGGACCGGTACTAAGGGCTATCACCGTGTGTTGGCCACCTGGGGATGTTCCTTTTATACATTCCCTCACTCCCACACGTGACGATGGAGCCCCCACCGCGTCACCCCCCTCACCACATGTGGAGAAGAATGAAGTGGACGCTACGGCCTGTATTCTCACAATACACATCCCTGTACAACTGCAGAGGTTGTGACCAGGTGACATCTACCCACAGAGGTGATTTTACCTGTGGCTGTGCCATTAGGTTTCCTGTGGAGTGGCGCCCTCACGCCTATTTTGTGTTTACACACCACTCTATGTGGTCATCTTCCTGGAGGGATTACACTGGAGACCAAGAAAAAGTGTATGCCACGGCCTGTACTCTCCAAATACACATCCCTGTACGGCTACAGAAGTTGTGACCAGGTGACATCTACCCACAGAGCTGTTTTTACCTGTGGCTATGCCATTAGGTTACCTGTGGAGTGGCGCCTTGACGCCTACTTTGTGTATACACACCACCTTTTGTGGTCATCTTCCTGGAGGGATTACGCTGGAGATCACCATATAGACTGGACCACATTTTTTCACACACATATGGATTTAGGTCTACTCTCTACTCTAGGAATCTAGACTGTTCTGTCCATTGAGGCCTAGGCCGGTGTCTTGATGAGTATCTTGTTCACTGGCTAATACCATAATCTCTGGACCACTTGGACTCACTGCGGGGCGTTTCACCCTCAGCGGTGATCTTGGTCTTGGGCCTTGTCATGGGGTTTTGGCCTTGGGTGACTGCCTGGGGTGGCTGTGGACATCAGGTATATCGGATGTGACCCTGGTGTCTTGCCTACCGGCTGTCATCTGTCAGGGCATGGATTAGGCACCATGGTCTGCATTGATGATTGGGGAATATCGGATGTGACCTCGACCACTTTGCGGACTCTGGTGGTCTGAGTTGTGTTGCTGTCCAGAGTAGGGATGTGCTTGTGTGACGTGGTTTCTCTGTGAGACGGCTGGCTCTAGGCCTCTGGATTATGTTGGTCGTGACCTCTATGGTGATTCTTAGTCTGAGAGCTGCTTTTATCACGTTTTTGCCACTGTTTTTTAGATACTTTGGCCATCCTTAGATTATCTTGGAGTCCTAATTTTACCTTGGAACGTTCTGGTTTTGCCTTTTATTCTAAGGGTTTATTATATAATATATTATATTATATTAATAGGGATAATATTGGTTTACTGTTTACTGCTAATGTGTAGTCCAGTCCCTTATTGCTGCTCAACATAATATTTTTTTCGCCTGTACCTACACCCTGTTGTAGAGACCACGGACGCGCAGGGGCTTCCCTGGGATTTCCTCTCAGTGACGTCACCGCAGCAGGTCGTTCTTCTGCGGCAGCTATTTTTCACATAACGTAGCAGTGCAGACCGGTTCTACACCTGTGTAAAACGTGATTCGTTTTTCCCCTACACTCTGAGGATTGTACCACTCTACTGCCTCTGGGTTTGGAATTTTTTCTCATCTCCAAGTCTCCGTTTTCTGCTACCGAACGGCGTTGCTAGTTTTGCAGTGTTTGTTTACATCGGACTTGGCTGCACGTCCCGGTTCGCCACGTCAATCACGGACCTTACACTCCAATGGCAAGTGACATGATTTGGAGATCCCGCCCCTTGACGTCCTCTCTCCAAAAACTTTTTTCTTCGCCGTCACTAATACTCCGGTATTAATAAGCCTGTGTGTTCGTTTGATACTGTGACTGCCGACCGGAGCTGCGTGACCGTAAGACCATCTCCCACCCCTCAATAATTTTTCTAACTTGCTTTTGCCGTTCATAAATTGTTTATATAGTTTTTTTATCGAATTATTAGCTTGTTTTGTGTCATATTCAGTACCATGCTCTGAACGCATGCGTGCTAGCGGACCTGTTGCTAATTAGCCCACTTGTTTTTTGCCCATAAACGCACCTGCTGCTACCACGCGCTGCAAGCATCCATCTTAGGATCTCCCATCTCATCTTCACTTCTCCATCTTCTGGGGCCATATGTAAGTTTTTCTTTCTAGTCTAGTTTGGTTGCTTGATTGATTTAATAGGGTGCATTTATTAATAACTTGGGCCTACCACCTCATACTCATACCCCACGCGTTTGCATGAACTGCTGGTAGTGTGTGTGCATGCTTGTACTACATGTCTGTGTATATGTATGCATGGATATAATGTACTTTCTCTTTTCTTCCCTCTCCCTCCTCCCCCTCCCATTCCATGCTCACACATTCATTTCTGTGCATAAGCACACACACATAATCTTAGGCTTTGCTCACACACATACTCTCTCACACACTCACACACACATTCTGTCTCTCTCTCTCTACTATTCTCTACTGGTCTGTTCCGCTCTCTCTCTTTCTCTAGGCACACACACATTTTAGGCTTCTCTGTGCATTAAGCACTCACACATAAAGACAATCCCCCCCCCCCCCCCCCTCCTTCCACAGGTTTTTCTGGACCCCCTTTCACTAATCCTAACCCATGCTTCTTCTTTTACAGATCTTCTCTCACTTAGCTTGTTCACCACCCTGAGTGTACACACATGCCTCGCACACACGCGCGCCCTCCCCCTCTCTCTCTCTCTCCCTCTCTACTCTTTTCCCTAGACAATAATTCTGAATACCGCTTCTGGTGGGCTGCCAGGAGGGCACCGGGGTGACCACCATCCTCCTTCTTTGGTGTAGCCTCGAGGTCCCCTGTCAGTCCGTAGCCTAGGATGGCCCTGGTTCCTGCTCATGTTTTATTTCCGTCACCTGACGAGTCCTGGGAGAGGACGAAACCGGTCGTGGCCAGTTAGGACCCCGTATATCCCTGCTTAATTTCTGGCATGGGCCCGGCAGGAGGCACCGCCCAGGGAATGGAGTCCTGCGTTTTTGACTACAACTTTTATTTGCTCTAACAGGAGCGCCTCTCTCTATATCTCTCTCACCCCACTCCCACCACTATTGTCTGCATGGCTTTATCTTCATCGCACTCATGTGCAGTGAGGACAGGGCTATGACACTCATGTATCTTGTTTATTAACCCCTTCCTTCCACAG
Organism: Osmerus mordax; assembly: GCF_038355195.1. Classification (NCBI taxonomy): domain Eukaryota; kingdom Metazoa; phylum Chordata; class Actinopteri; order Osmeriformes; family Osmeridae; genus Osmerus; species Osmerus mordax. The sequence goes on from NW_027120586.1 coordinate 120,422, forward strand.
CCCTGCATTTCCTTGGGGTCCTCCCCACATCTGCACCCGGGATTGGTATAGATTCTTAACTTTCCAGGTAGAACCTTTTTTAGCTTTTCAGATTAAGTTAGCTGCCCGGTCAAGGTAGGACACGCACTCACACACTCAGTTGCACCTCATATGTCCACACAGGCCCTTTATTTTATTTCTATCTATCCCTCCTGCGTTCCTCGGGTACTCCCCCTAGACGCCTGCATATTTCTCCCTTTCTTGCCCTCCTCCGCGTACCTCAACCCAACCGTCACCATCCCATAGGCTGACCTACTGTGATTTAATGGGGTGGAATAGCCCCCCTGTCACCTATCCTAACCCCAACCTGGGAGGGTCTACGCCTAAACTTAACCGTAAAGCTGACCTACTGTGACTTAATGGGCTAGGATAGCCCTCCTGTCACTTACCCTAACCCCAACCTGGGAGGGTCTACGCCTAAAACTTAACCAGACGACTGACCTGCTGTGACTTAATGGGGTGAGATAGCCCCCCTGTCACTTACCCTAACCCCAACCTGGGAGGGTCTACGCCTAAAACTCAACCGGAAGGCTTACCTACTGTGACTTTAAGGGGGTAAGATAACCCCCCTGTCACTTATCCTAACCCCAACCTGGGAGGGCCTACGCCTAGAACTTAACCGGACGACTAACCTACCGTGACTTAATGGGGTGGGATAGCCCCCCTGTCACTTATCCTAACCCCAACCTGGGGGGGGTCTACGCTTAAAACTTGACCGTTGCTTCCCCCCAGTGGGTTTATCTCTGATCACTGGGCCACCTCACTGAGTCATTTTTTCTAACCCCAACCAGTGAGAGTTCACGCCTAAGCGGGTCGAAGCACGAAACTGCTGGGCTCGAGGGATCATCAGACATCAAACCTGATTTATAATCTGAGGATGTGTACCTTGACCCCTTTGGGATCGGGACTCTAAGGATCAATACCATAGTTGGAATAATAACTCGGTTTCAAACAATTTATGACTTTTATATACTCTGATGGTGTTTACTTTGTCCCCAGGTGGACAGAGACCCTCCAGATAATAACTTCTACTAACTACAAGGGGCCTTTCTGACCCTGAGCATGCTTCCGCATTGACCCTGCTACCTGAACATGTCAAGTGGATACGGAGACGGCTATCCATGTGCTCGACCTATACTTATATATTATGCATTGTTTCTTACTGTATGTTTATATATTACTGTCCCTCTGGGTGCTCCTCACTCACCTTGTGTCGGGTGGCGAGCACTTCAGGGGTTACCCGGCCTGGGTTCCCCTCGGGGTTCCTAGAGGGGCCTAGCCCCTGTTCGGATGTGGTGGATGACTCAGCATTGGCATAGCGTGTGCCTCAGTCCTGAGCCTAAGTGGGTCGAAGTACCGAACTACTGGGCTCGGGGGATTTTCAGACGTCAAACCTAACCCGCCGGAGCATACAAGGCTGTGATCTGAATCCACATCAGGATGCCACCAATTTACCTGCCTGTTATATTGGGACCACTAACTTGTTCGCACCGTCTCCCTCCACTAGCGATCCAACCCTTTCATGCAACACCTCCTAGCTGGGCACGGGGATATGCCCCTCTAATTTGTGCATGGCAGATCTCCAGTCAGAGACATGGAACTAGATGTGCTGAGACTTCCGTTGGGACACATTTTTGGAGATGAGACCGGCCGCACACTGGGTTGATGTGGCGAGGGTACTGGTTTTATATGATGTACCCGCATGTGATTAAAACTCGCAGCCATGTACATTGCTTCTCCTGATTCTCGCGGTGTGACTAGAGACCTACCGGGCGGGCCTTCGCTCTTTTTCACGAGGAACCCAGGTTATGTATCAGAACGTCGCATTTTGGGTCCATCTCACGCCGTTTAGCATGCTTAGCTTAGCATTGTTAGCCTAGCCCGACGCGTTATTCGGTAGGTTTGACATGACCCACACGTTTTTTGCTTACTTAGACGTTTTTGTTAGCTTAGCATCACCTAGCTTAGCCTAGCTTAGCATTGTTAGCCTTTACCCAATTCGCTACTTTGCATGTTAGTTATGATCTATATCGTTTTTTGACCAATCTAGACGGTTTTTGTTAACTTAGCCTAGCTTAGCATTGTTAGCCTTTACCCAATTCGCTACTTTGCATGTTAGTTATGATCTATATCGTTTTTTGACCAATCTAGACGGTTTTTGTTAGCTTAGCCTAGCTTAGCATTGTTAGCCTAACCTGACCTCATATTAGAAATCTAGTGGTTCGGGTTAGTTCAGCACTTTGCTCACGCTTTTGAGGCTCCCGTACCTGGTTCCTACTTATATAAGCCCCTAGGTTAGCCGAGCCCCCCTTCACTGGGGCGCTCTACTCCTGGTGGGCACTCTAGTCAGTTACCTTCAACCCGAGGCCTATCATCTCCGTCTCTCTGGTGTCCCTCCCTGCAACCAGGTTTAGTGGGGACACCCACACGCTAGTTGGGACTTGGGGCTCTCTCACATCATGGAGTGTGATCCCCCTCCCTGTGTTTAGTTTGGTTTTTTGAGTACCCGGACACCGTCACCTCTATCAGGGTTCGCCTCCCCTGGATACACTTAGGTGCTCTGACTGGGACCCCCCATTCTCTACCTGATCTGGATGGTATCGCCTGTTAGACACAAATAAATCTGATGTGGAGCCTTCTGGGAGAAGATACAATACACTTGTTTTGGATTTAAAGACCTCCATTGATCGCGTACGCGCGTCTGGACTTCTCCTCCAGACCTGGGTCCACAATACAAACTGTCCCTAATGTCCCCTGCATTCACAACATTCTCACCTAGAAGACCGTGGATGTGTTGGCTGGGGCTTCGACTAATTGACCTTACCAGCTCGCACAGTGGGGGGACCGCTTAGGGGGTGTGGATTTAGTATGGAGCCAGAATGGCCCCCATCAGACTGTCCGTGGAATGGTAGACCTTCCTACTCAGCCTGCCACAGCCGGTGGAGTTTGATTAGCTTGATATTTTCCCTCTAGCCTTTAGCCCGATTCCCCTTAAGCAGCCTCCTATCCTTATCTTACTACCATGAATGGACCTAGGTTGTGTTGCATGACGCTCGGCTCCTGGTTCAGCTGGCCTCCTCGGCCAATCACCCACCGGGAGCCTCCTGACGCCCAATGGCATAGTCAGAGGACATGGCTCAACAGCAGCAAGTCAACCTAGCATGCGGAAGCCACTACTCAGAGTTTATTCACATCTAATAGCCTACGTATTTCTAGTTTTTTCTCTCCTTATTTGGATTCACATCCACGGACACTGAGGCCTGGACCGGTACTAAGGGCTATCACCGTGTGTTGGCCACCTGGGGATGTTCCTTTTATACATTCCCTCACTCCCACACGTGACGATGGAGCCCCCACCGCGTCACCCCCCTCACCACATGTGGAGAAGAATGAAGTGGACGCTACGGCCTGTATTCTCACAATACACATCCCTGTACAACTGCAGAGGTTGTGACCAGGTGACATCTACCCACAGAGGTGATTTTACCTGTGGCTGTGCCATTAGGTTTCCTGTGGAGTGGCGCCCTCACGCCTATTTTGTGTTTACACACCACTCTATGTGGTCATCTTCCTGGAGGGATTACACTGGAGACCAAGAAAAAGTGTATGCCACGGCCTGTACTCTCCAAATACACATCCCTGTACGGCTACAGAAGTTGTGACCAGGTGACATCTACCCACAGAGCTGTTTTTACCTGTGGCTATGCCATTAGGTTACCTGTGGAGTGGCGCCTTGACGCCTACTTTGTGTATACACACCACCTTTTGTGGTCATCTTCCTGGAGGGATTACGCTGGAGATCACCATATAGACTGGACCACATTTTTTCACACACATATGGATTTAGGTCTACTCTCTACTCTAGGAATCTAGACTGTTCTGTCCATTGAGGCCTAGGCCGGTGTCTTGATGAGTATCTTGTTCACTGGCTAATACCATAATCTCTGGACCACTTGGACTCACTGCGGGGCGTTTCACCCTCAGCGGTGATCTTGGTCTTGGGCCTTGTCATGGGGTTTTGGCCTTGGGTGACTGCCTGGGGTGGCTGTGGACATCAGGTATATCGGATGTGACCCTGGTGTCTTGCCTACCGGCTGTCATCTGTCAGGGCATGGATTAGGCACCATGGTCTGCATTGATGATTGGGGAATATCGGATGTGACCTCGACCACTTTGCGGACTCTGGTGGTCTGAGTTGTGTTGCTGTCCAGAGTAGGGATGTGCTTGTGTGACGTGGTTTCTCTGTGAGACGGCTGGCTCTAGGCCTCTGGATTATGTTGGTCGTGACCTCTATGGTGATTCTTAGTCTGAGAGCTGCTTTTATCACGTTTTTGCCACTGTTTTTTAGATACTTTGGCCATCCTTAGATTATCTTGGAGTCCTAATTTTACCTTGGAACGTTCTGGTTTTGCCTTTTATTCTAAGGGTTTATTATATAATATATTATATTATATTAATAGGGATAATATTGGTTTACTGTTTACTGCTAATGTGTAGTCCAGTCCCTTATTGCTGCTCAACATAATATTTTTTTCGCCTGTACCTACACCCTGTTGTAGAGACCACGGACGCGCAGGGGCTTCCCTGGGATTTCCTCTCAGTGACGTCACCGCAGCAGGTCGTTCTTCTGCGGCAGCTATTTTTCACATAACGTAGCAGTGCAGACCGGTTCTACACCTGTGTAAAACGTGATTCGTTTTTCCCCTACACTCTGAGGATTGTACCACTCTACTGCCTCTGGGTTTGGAATTTTTTCTCATCTCCAAGTCTCCGTTTTCTGCTACCGAACGGCGTTGCTAGTTTTGCAGTGTTTGTTTACATCGGACTTGGCTGCACGTCCCGGTTCGCCACGTCAATCACGGACCTTACACTCCAATGGCAAGTGACATGATTTGGAGATCCCGCCCCTTGACGTCCTCTCTCCAAAAACTTTTTTCTTCGCCGTCACTAATACTCCGGTATTAATAAGCCTGTGTGTTCGTTTGATACTGTGACTGCCGACCGGAGCTGCGTGACCGTAAGACCATCTCCCACCCCTCAATAATTTTTCTAACTTGCTTTTGCCGTTCATAAATTGTTTATATAGTTTTTTTATCGAATTATTAGCTTGTTTTGTGTCATATTCAGTACCATGCTCTGAACGCATGCGTGCTAGCGGACCTGTTGCTAATTAGCCCACTTGTTTTTTGCCCATAAACGCACCTGCTGCTACCACGCGCTGCAAGCATCCATCTTAGGATCTCCCATCTCATCTTCACTTCTCCATCTTCTGGGGCCATATGTAAGTTTTTCTTTCTAGTCTAGTTTGGTTGCTTGATTGATTTAATAGGGTGCATTTATTAATAACTTGGGCCTACCACCTCATACTCATACCCCACGCGTTTGCATGAACTGCTGGTAGTGTGTGTGCATGCTTGTACTACATGTCTGTGTATATGTATGCATGGATATAATGTACTTTCTCTTTTCTTCCCTCTCCCTCCTCCCCCTCCCATTCCATGCTCACACATTCATTTCTGTGCATAAGCACACACACATAATCTTAGGCTTTGCTCACACACATACTCTCTCACACACTCACACACACATTCTGTCTCTCTCTCTCTACTATTCTCTACTGGTCTGTTCCGCTCTCTCTCTTTCTCTAGGCACACACACATTTTAGGCTTCTCTGTGCATTAAGCACTCACACATAAAGACAATCCCCCCCCCCCCCCCCCTCCTTCCACAGGTTTTTCTGGACCCCCTTTCACTAATCCTAACCCATGCTTCTTCTTTTACAGATCTTCTCTCACTTAGCTTGTTCACCACCCTGAGTGTACACACATGCCTCGCACACACGCGCGCCCTCCCCCTCTCTCTCTCTCTCCCTCTCTACTCTTTTCCCTAGACAATAATTCTGAATACCGCTTCTGGTGGGCTGCCAGGAGGGCACCGGGGTGACCACCATCCTCCTTCTTTGGTGTAGCCTCGAGGTCCCCTGTCAGTCCGTAGCCTAGGATGGCCCTGGTTCCTGCTCATGTTTTATTTCCGTCACCTGACGAGTCCTGGGAGAGGACGAAACCGGTCGTGGCCAGTTAGGACCCCGTATATCCCTGCTTAATTTCTGGCATGGGCCCGGCAGGAGGCACCGCCCAGGGAATGGAGTCCTGCGTTTTTGACTACAACTTTTATTTGCTCTAACAGGAGCGCCTCTCTCTATATCTCTCTCACCCCACTCCCACCACTATTGTCTGCATGGCTTTATCTTCATCGCACTCATGTGCAGTGAGGACAGGGCTATGACACTCATGTATCTTGTTTATTAACCCCTTCCTTCCACAGCCCTGCATTTCCTTGGGGTCCTCCCCACATCTGCACCCGGGATTGGTATAGATTCTTAACTTTCCAGGTAGAACCTTTTTTAGCTTTTCAGATTAAGTTAGCTGCCCGGTCAAGGTAGGACACGCACTCACACACTCAGTTGCACCTCATATGTCCACACAGGCCCTTTATTTTATTTCTATCTATCCCTCCTGCGTTCCTCGGGTACTCCCCCTAGACGCCTGCATATTTCTCCCTTTCTTGCCCTCCTCCGCGTACCTCAACCCAACCGTCACCATCCCATAGGCTGACCTACTGTGATTTAATGGGGTGGAATAGCCCCCCTGTCACCTATCCTAACCCCAACCTGGGAGGGTCTACGCCTAAACTTAACCGTAAAGCTGACCTACTGTGACTTAATGGGCTAGGATAGCCCTCCTGTCACTTACCCTAACCCCAACCTGGGAGGGTCTACGCCTAAAACTTAACCAGACGACTGACCTGCTGTGACTTAATGGGGTGAGATAGCCCCCCTGTCACTTACCCTAACCCCAACCTGGGAGGGTCTACGCCTAAAACTCAACCGGAAGGCTTACCTACTGTGACTTTAAGGGGGTAAGATAACCCCCCTGTCACTTATCCTAACCCCAACCTGGGAGGGCCTACGCCTAGAACTTAACCGGACGACTAACCTACCGTGACTTAATGGGGTGGGATAGCCCCCCTGTCACTTATCCTAACCCCAACCTGGGGGGGGTCTACGCTTAAAACTTGACCGTTGCTTCCCCCCAGTGGGTTTATCTCTGATCACTGGGCCACCTCACTGAGTCATTTTTTCTAACCCCAACCAGTGAGAGTTCACGCCTAAGCGGGTCGAAGCACGAAACTGCTGGGCTCGAGGGATCATCAGACATCAAACCTGATTTATAATCTGAGGATGTGTACCTTGACCCCTTTGGGATCGGGACTCTAAGGATCAATACCATAGTTGGAATAATAACTCGGTTTCAAACAATTTATGACTTTTATATACTCTGATGGTGTTTACTTTGTCCCCAGGTGGACAGAGACCCTCCAGATAATAACTTCTACTAACTACAAGGGGCCTTTCTGACCCTGAGCATGCTTCCGCATTGACCCTGCTACCTGAACATGTCAAGTGGATACGGAGACGGCTATCCATGTGCTCGACCTATACTTATATATTATGCATTGTTTCTTACTGTATGTTTATATATTACTGTCCCTCTGGGTGCTCCTCACTCACCTTGTGTCGGGTGGCGAGCACTTCAGGGGTTACCCGGCCTGGGTTCCCCTCGGGGTTCCTAGAGGGGCCTAGCCCCTGTTCGGATGTGGTGGATGACTCAGCATTGGCATAGCGTGTGCCTCAGTCCTGAGCCTAAGTGGGTCGAAGTACCGAACTACTGGGCTCGGGGGATTTTCAGACGTCAAACCTAACCCGCCGGAGCATACAAGGCTGTGATCTGAATCCACATCAGGATGCCACCAATTTACCTGCCTGTTATATTGGGACCACTAACTTGTTCGCACCGTCTCCCTCCACTAGCGATCCAACCCTTTCATGCAACACCTCCTAGCTGGGCACGGGGATATGCCCCTCTAATTTGTGCATGGCAGATCTCCAGTCAGAGACATGGAACTAGATGTGCTGAGACTTCCGTTGGGACACATTTTTGGAGATGAGACCGGCCGCACACTGGGTTGATGTGGCGAGGGTACTGGTTTTATATGATGTACCCGCATGTGATTAAAACTCGCAGCCATGTACATTGCTTCTCCTGATTCTCGCGGTGTGACTAGAGACCTACCGGGCGGGCCTTCGCTCTTTTTCACGAGGAACCCAGGTTATGTATCAGAACGTCGCATTTTGGGTCCATCTCACGCCGTTTAGCATGCTTAGCTTAGCATTGTTAGCCTAGCCCGACGCGTTATTCGGTAGGTTTGACATGACCCACACGTTTTTTGCTTACTTAGACGTTTTTGTTAGCTTAGCATCACCTAGCTTAGCCTAGCTTAGCATTGTTAGCCTTTACCCAATTCGCTACTTTGCATGTTAGTTATGATCTATATCGTTTTTTGACCAATCTAGACGGTTTTTGTTAACTTAGCCTAGCTTAGCATTGTTAGCCTTTACCCAATTCGCTACTTTGCATGTTAGTTATGATCTATATCGTTTTTTGACCAATCTAGACGGTTTTTGTTAGCTTAGCCTAGCTTAGCATTGTTAGCCTAACCTGACCTCATATTAGAAATCTAGTGGTTCGGGTTAGTTCAGCACTTTGCTCACGCTTTTGAGGCTCCCGTACCTGGTTCCTACTTATATAAGCCCCTAGGTTAGCCGAGCCCCCCTTCACTGGGGCGCTCTACTCCTGGTGGGCACTCTAGTCAGTTACCTTCAACCCGAGGCCTATCATCTCCGTCTCTCTGGTGTCCCTCCCTGCAACCAGGTTTAGTGGGGACACCCACACGCTAGTTGGGACTTGGGGCTCTCTCACATCATGGAGTGTGATCCCCCTCCCTGTGTTTAGTTTGGTTTTTTGAGTACCCGGACACCGTCACCTCTATCAGGGTTCGCCTCCCCTGGATACACTTAGGTGCTCTGACTGGGACCCCCCATTCTCTACCTGATCTGGATGGTATCGCCTGTTAGACACAAATAAATCTGATGTGGAGCCTTCTGGGAGAAGATACAATACACTTGTTTTGGATTTAAAGACCTCCATTGATCGCGTACGCGCGTCTGGACTTCTCCTCCAGACCTGGGTCCACAATACAAACTGTCCCTAATGTCCCCTGCATTCACAACATTCTCACCTAGAAGACCGTGGATGTGTTGGCTGGGGCTTCGACTAATTGACCTTACCAGCTCGCACAGTGGGGGGACCGCTTAGGGGGTGTGGATTTAGTATGGAGCCAGAATGGCCCCCATCAGACTGTCCGTGGAATGGTAGACCTTCCTACTCAGCCTGCCACAGCCGGTGGAGTTTGATTAGCTTGATATTTTCCCTCTAGCCTTTAGCCCGATTCCCCTTAAGCAGCCTCCTATCCTTATCTTACTACCATGAATGGACCTAGGTTGTGTTGCATGACGCTCGGCTCCTGGTTCAGCTGGCCTCCTCGGCCAATCACCCACCGGGAGCCTCCTGACGCCCAATGGCATAGTCAGAGGACATGGCTCAACAGCAGCAAGTCAACCTAGCATGCGGAAGCCACTACTCAGAGTTTATTCACATCTAATAGCCTACGTATTTCTAGTTTTTTCTCTCCTTATTTGGATTCACATCCACGGACACTGAGGCCTGGACCGGTACTAAGGGCTATCACCGTGTGTTGGCCACCTGGGGATGTTCCTTTTATACATTCCCTCACTCCCACACGTGACGATGGAGCCCCCACCGCGTCACCCCCCTCACCACATGTGGAGAAGAATGAAGTGGACGCTACGGCCTGTATTCTCACAATACACATCCCTGTACAACTGCAGAGGTTGTGACCAGGTGACATCTACCCACAGAGGTGATTTTACCTGTGGCTGTGCCATTAGGTTTCCTGTGGAGTGGCGCCCTCACGCCTATTTTGTGTTTACACACCACTCTATGTGGTCATCTTCCTGGAGGGATTACACTGGAGACCAAGAAAAAGTGTATGCCACGGCCTGTACTCTCCAAATACACATCCCTGTACGGCTACAGAAGTTGTGACCAGGTGACATCTACCCACAGAGCTGTTTTTACCTGTGGCTATGCCATTAGGTTACCTGTGGAGTGGCGCCTTGACGCCTACTTTGTGTATACACACCACCTTTTGTGGTCATCTTCCTGGAGGGATTACGCTGGAGATCACCATATAGACTGGACCACATTTTTTCACACACATATGGATTTAGGTCTACTCTCTACTCTAGGAATCTAGACTGTTCTGTCCATTGAGGCCTAGGCCGGTGTCTTGATGAGTATCTTGTTCACTGGCTAATACCATAATCTCTGGACCACTTGGACTCACTGCGGGGCGTTTCACCCTCAGCGGTGATCTTGGTCTTGGGCCTTGTCATGGGGTTTTGGCCTTGGGTGACTGCCTGGGGTGGCTGTGGACATCAGGTATATCGGATGTGACCCTGGTGTCTTGCCTACCGGCTGTCATCTGTCAGGGCATGGATTAGGCACCATGGTCTGCATTGATGATTGGGGAATATCGGATGTGACCTCGACCACTTTGCGGACTCTGGTGGTCTGAGTTGTGTTGCTGTCCAGAGTAGGGATGTGCTTGTGTGACGTGGTTTCTCTGTGAGACGGCTGGCTCTAGGCCTCTGGATTATGTTGGTCGTGACCTCTATGGTGATTCTTAGTCTGAGAGCTGCTTTTATCACGTTTTTGCCACTGTTTTTTAGATACTTTGGCCATCCTTAGATTATCTTGGAGTCCTAATTTTACCTTGGAACGTTCTGGTTTTGCCTTTTATTCTAAGGGTTTATTATATAATATATTATATTATATTAATAGGGATAATATTGGTTTACTGTTTACTGCTAATGTGTAGTCCAGTCCCTTATTGCTGCTCAACATAATATTTTTTTCGCCTGTACCTACACCCTGTTGTAGAGACCACGGACGCGCAGGGGCTTCCCTGGGATTTCCTCTCAGTGACGTCACCGCAGCAGGTCGTTCTTCTGCGGCAGCTATTTTTCACATAACGTAGCAGTGCAGACCGGTTCTACACCTGTGTAAAACGTGATTCGTTTTTCCCCTACACTCTGAGGATTGTACCACTCTACTGCCTCTGGGTTTGGAATTTTTTCTCATCTCCAAGTCTCCGTTTTCTGCTACCGAACGGCGTTGCTAGTTTTGCAGTGTTTGTTTACATCGGACTTGGCTGCACGTCCCGGTTCGCCACGTCAATCACGGACCTTACACTCCAATGGCAAGTGACATGATTTGGAGATCCCGCCCCTTGACGTCCTCTCTCCAAAAACTTTTTTCTTCGCCGTCACTAATACTCCGGTATTAATAAGCCTGTGTGTTCGTTTGATACTGTGACTGCCGACCGGAGCTGCGTGACCGTAAGACCATCTCCCACCCCTCAATAATTTTTCTAACTTGCTTTTGCCGTTCATAAATTGTTTATATAGTTTTTTTATCGAATTATTAGCTTGTTTTGTGTCATATTCAGTACCATGCTCTGAACGCATGCGTGCTAGCGGACCTGTTGCTAATTAGCCCACTTGTTTTTTGCCCATAAACGCACCTGCTGCTACCACGCGCTGCAAGCATCCATCTTAGGATCTCCCATCTCATCTTCACTTCTCCATCTTCTGGGGCCATATGTAAGTTTTTCTTTCTAGTCTAGTTTGGTTGCTTGATTGATTTAATAGGGTGCATTTATTAATAACTTGGGCCTACCACCTCATACTCATACCCCACGCGTTTGCATGAACTGCTGGTAGTGTGTGTGCATGCTTGTACTACATGTCTGTGTATATGTATGCATGGATATAATGTACTTTCTCTTTTCTTCCCTCTCCCTCCTCCCCCTCCCATTCCATGCTCACACATTCATTTCTGTGCATAAGCACACACACATAATCTTAGGCTTTGCTCACACACATACTCTCTCACACACTCACACACACATTCTGTCTCTCTCTCTCTACTATTCTCTACTGGTCTGTTCCGCTCTCTCTCTTTCTCTAGGCACACACACATTTTAGGCTTCTCTGTGCATTAAGCACTCACACATAAAGACAATCCCCCCCCCCCCCCCCCTCCTTCCACAGGTTTTTCTGGACCCCCTTTCACTAATCCTAACCCATGCTTCTTCTTTTACAGATCTTCTCTCACTTAGCTTGTTCACCACCCTGAGTGTACACACATGCCTCGCACACACGCGCGCCCTCCCCCTCTCTCTCTCTCTCCCTCTCTACTCTTTTCCCTAGACAATAATTCTGAATACCGCTTCTGGTGGGCTGCCAGGAGGGCACCGGGGTGACCACCATCCTCCTTCTTTGGTGTAGCCTCGAGGTCCCCTGTCAGTCCGTAGCCTAGGATGGCCCTGGTTCCTGCTCATGTTTTATTTCCGTCACCTGACGAGTCCTGGGAGAGGACGAAACCGGTCGTGGCCAGTTAGGACCCCGTATATCCCTGCTTAATTTCTGGCATGGGCCCGGCAGGAGGCACCGCCCAGGGAATGGAGTCCTGCGTTTTTGACTACAACTTTTATTTGCTCTAACAGGAGCGCCTCTCTCTATATCTCTCTCACCCCACTCCCACCACTATTGTCTGCATGGCTTTATCTTCATCGCACTCATGTGCAGTGAGGACAGGGCTATGACACTCATGTATCTTGTTTATTAACCCCTTCCTTCCACAGCCCTGCATTTCCTTGGGGTCCTCCCCACATCTGCACCCGGGATTGGTATAGATTCTTAACTTTCCAGGTAGAACCTTTTTTAGCTTTTCAGATTAAGTTAGCTGCCCGGTCAAGGTAGGACACGCACTCACACACTCAGTTGCACCTCATATGTCCACACAGGCCCTTTATTTTATTTCTATCTATCCCTCCTGCGTTCCTCGGGTACTCCCCCTAGACGCCTGCATATTTCTCCCTTTCTTGCCCTCCTCCGCGTACCTCAACCCAACCGTCACCATCCCATAGGCTGACCTACTGTGATTTAATGGGGTGGAATAGCCCCCCTGTCACCTATCCTAACCCCAACCTGGGAGGGTCTACGCCTAAACTTAACCGTAAAGCTGACCTACTGTGACTTAATGGGCTAGGATAGCCCTCCTGTCACTTACCCTAACCCCAACCTGGGAGGGTCTACGCCTAAAACTTAACCAGACGACTGACCTGCTGTGACTTAATGGGGTGAGATAGCCCCCCTGTCACTTACCCTAACCCCAACCTGGGAGGGTCTACGCCTAAAACTCAACCGGAAGGCTTACCTACTGTGACTTTAAGGGGGTAAGATAACCCCCCTGTCACTTATCCTAACCCCAACCTGGGAGGGCCTACGCCTAGAACTTAACCGGACGACTAACCTACCGTGACTTAATGGGGTGGGATAGCCCCCCTGTCACTTATCCTAACCCCAACCTGGGGGGGGTCTACGCTTAAAACTTGACCGTTGCTTCCCCCCAGTGGGTTTATCTCTGATCACTGGGCCACCTCACTGAGTCATTTTTTCTAACCCCAACCAGTGAGAGTTCACGCCTAAGCGGGTCGAAGCACGAAACTGCTGGGCTCGAGGGATCATCAGACATCAAACCTGATTTATAATCTGAGGATGTGTACCTTGACCCCTTTGGGATCGGGACTCTAAGGATCAATACCATAGTTGGAATAATAACTCGGTTTCAAACAATTTATGACTTTTATATACTCTGATGGTGTTTACTTTGTCCCCAGGTGGACAGAGACCCTCCAGATAATAACTTCTACTAACTACAAGGGGCCTTTCTGACCCTGAGCATGCTTCCGCATTGACCCTGCTACCTGAACATGTCAAGTGGATACGGAGACGGCTATCCATGTGCTCGACCTATACTTATATATTATGCATTGTTTCTTACTGTATGTTTATATATTACTGTCCCTCTGGGTGCTCCTCACTCACCTTGTGTCGGGTGGCGAGCACTTCAGGGGTTACCCGGCCTGGGTTCCCCTCGGGGTTCCTAGAGGGGCCTAGCCCCTGTTCGGATGTGGTGGATGACTCAGCATTGGCATAGCGTGTGCCTCAGTCCTGAGCCTAAGTGGGTCGAAGTACCGAACTACTGGGCTCGGGGGATTTTCAGACGTCAAACCTAACCCGCCGGAGCATACAAGGCTGTGATCTGAATCCACATCAGGATGCCACCAATTTACCTGCCTGTTATATTGGGACCACTAACTTGTTCGCACCGTCTCCCTCCACTAGCGATCCAACCCTTTCATGCAACACCTCCTAGCTGGGCACGGGGATATGCCCCTCTAATTTGTGCATGGCAGATCTCCAGTCAGAGACATGGAACTAGATGTGCTGAGACTTCCGTTGGGACACATTTTTGGAGATGAGACCGGCCGCACACTGGGTTGATGTGGCGAGGGTACTGGTTTTATATGATGTACCCGCATGTGATTAAAACTCGCAGCCATGTACATTGCTTCTCCTGATTCTCGCGGTGTGACTAGAGACCTACCGGGCGGGCCTTCGCTCTTTTTCACGAGGAACCCAGGTTATGTATCAGAACGTCGCATTTTGGGTCCATCTCACGCCGTTTAGCATGCTTAGCTTAGCATTGTTAGCCTAGCCCGACGCGTTATTCGGTAGGTTTGACATGACCCACACGTTTTTTGCTTACTTAGACGTTTTTGTTAGCTTAGCATCACCTAGCTTAGCCTAGCTTAGCATTGTTAGCCTTTACCCAATTCGCTACTTTGCATGTTAGTTATGATCTATATCGTTTTTTGACCAATCTAGACGGTTTTTGTTAACTTAGCCTAGCTTAGCATTGTTAGCCTTTACCCAATTCGCTACTTTGCATGTTAGTTATGATCTATATCGTTTTTTGACCAATCTAGACGGTTTTTGTTAGCTTAGCCTAGCTTAGCATTGTTAGCCTAACCTGACCTCATATTAGAAATCTAGTGGTTCGGGTTAGTTCAGCACTTTGCTCACGCTTTTGAGGCTCCCGTACCTGGTTCCTACTTATATAAGCCCCTAGGTTAGCCGAGCCCCCCTTCACTGGGGCGCTCTACTCCTGGTGGGCACTCTAGTCAGTTACCTTCAACCCGAGGCCTATCATCTCCGTCTCTCTGGTGTCCCTCCCTGCAACCAGGTTTAGTGGGGACACCCACACGCTAGTTGGGACTTGGGGCTCTCTCACATCATGGAGTGTGATCCCCCTCCCTGTGTTTAGTTTGGTTTTTTGAGTACCCGGACACCGTCACCTCTATCAGGGTTCGCCTCCCCTGGATACACTTAGGTGCTCTGACTGGGACCCCCCATTCTCTACCTGATCTGGATGGTATCGCCTGTTAGACACAAATAAATCTGATGTGGAGCCTTCTGGGAGAAGATACAATACACTTGTTTTGGATTTAAAGACCTCCATTGATCGCGTACGCGCGTCTGGACTTCTCCTCCAGACCTGGGTCCACAATACAAACTGTCCCTAATGTCCCCTGCATTCACAACATTCTCACCTAGAAGACCGTGGATGTGTTGGCTGGGGCTTCGACTAATTGACCTTACCAGCTCGCACAGTGGGGGGACCGCTTAGGGGGTGTGGATTTAGTATGGAGCCAGAATGGCCCCCATCAGACTGTCCGTGGAATGGTAGACCTTCCTACTCAGCCTGCCACAGCCGGTGGAGTTTGATTAGCTTGATATTTTCCCTCTAGCCTTTAGCCCGATTCCCCTTAAGCAGCCTCCTATCCTTATCTTACTACCATGAATGGACCTAGGTGGTGTTGCATGACGCTCGGCTCCTGGTTCAGCTGGCCTCCTCGGCCAATCACCCACCGGGAGCCTCCTGACGCCCAATGGCATAGTCAGAGGACATGGCTCAACAGCAGCAAGTCAACCTAGCATGCGGAAGCCACTACTCAGAGTTTATTCACATCTAATAGCCTACGTATTTCTAGTTTTTGCTCTCCTTATTTGGATTCACATCCACGGACACTGAGGCCTGGACCGGTACTAAGGGCTATCACCGTGTGTTGGCCACCTGGGGATGTTCCTTTTATACATTCCCTCACTCCCACACGTGACGATGGAGCCCCCACCGCGTCACCCCCCTCACCACATGTGGAGAAGAATGAAGTGGACGCTACGGCCTGTATTCTCACAATACACATCCCTGTACAACTGCAGAGGTTGTGACCAGGTGACATCTACCCACAGAGGTGATTTTACCTGTGGCTGTGCCATTAGGTTTCCTGTGGAGTGGCGCCCTCACGCCTATTTTGTGTTTACACACCACTCTATGTGGTCATCTTCCTGGAGGGATTACACTGGAGACCAAGAAAAAGTGTATGCCACGGCCTGTACTCTCCAAATACACATCCCTGTACGGCTACAGAAGTTGTGACCAGGTGACATCTACCCACAGAGCTGTTTTTACCTGTGGCTATGCCATTAGGTTACCTGTGGAGTGGCGCCTTGACGCCTACTTTGTGTATACACACCACCTTTTGTGGTCATCTTCCTGGAGGGATTACGCTGGAGATCACCATATAGACTGGACCAAATTTTTTCACACACATATGGATTTAGGTCTACTCTCTACTCTAGGAATCTAGACTGTTCTGTCCATTGAGGCCTAGGCCGGTGTCTTGATGAGTATCTTGTTCACTGGCTAATACCATAATCTCTGGACCACTTGGACTCACTGCGGGGCGTTTCACCCTCAGCGGTGATCTTGGTCTTGGGCCTTGTCATGGGGTTTTGGCCTTGGGTGACTGCCTGGGGTGGCTGTTGACATCAGGTATATCGGATGTGACCCTGGTGTCTTGCCTACCGGCTGTCATCTGTCAGGGCATGGATTAGGCACCATGGTCTGCATTGATGATTGGGGAATATCGGATGTGACCTCGACCACTTTGCGGACTCTGGTGGTCTGAGTTGTGTTGCTGTCCAGAGTAGGGATGTGCTTGTGTGACGTGGTTTCTCTGTGAGACGGCTGGCTCTAGGCCTCTGGATTATGTTGGTCGTGACCTCTATGGTGATTCTTAGTCTGAGAGCTGCTTTTATCACGTTTTTGCCACTGTTTTTTAGATACTTTGGCCATCCTTAGATTATCTTGGAGTCCTAATTTTACCTTGGAACGTTCTGGTTTTGCCTTTTATTCTAAGGGTTTATTATATAATATATTATATTATATTAATAGGGATAATATTGGTTTACTGTTTACTGCTAATGTGTAGTCCAGTCCCTTATTGCTGCTCAACATAATATTTTTTTCGCCTGTACCTACACCCTGTTGTAGAGACCACGGACGCGCAGGGGCTTCCCTGGGATTTCCTCTCAGTGACGTCACCGCAGCAGGTCGTTCTTCTGCGGCAGCTATTTTTCACATAACGTAGCAGTGCAGACCGGTTCTACACCTGTGTAAAACGTGATTCGTTTTTCCCCTACACTCTGAGGATTGTACCACTCTACTGCCTCTTGGTTTGGAATTTTTTCTCATCTCCAAGTCTCCGTTTTCTGCTACCGAACGGCGTTGCTAGTTTTGCAGTGTTTGTTTACATTGGACTTGGCTGCACGTCCCGGTTCGCCACGTCAATCACGGACCTTACACTCCAATGGCAAGTGACATGATTTGGAGATCCCGCCCCTTGACGTCCTCTCTCCAAAAACTTTTTTCTTCGCCGTCACTAATACTCCGGTATTAATAAGCCTGTGTGTTCGTTTGAGACTGTGACTGCCGACCGGAGCTGCGTGATCGTAAGACCATTTCCCACCCCTCAATAATTTTTCTAACTTGCTTTTGCCGTTCATAAATTGTTTATCTAGTTTTTTATCGAATTATTAGCTTGTTTTGTGCCATATTCAGTACCATGCTGTGAACGCATGCGTGCTAGCGGACCTGTTGCTAACTAGCCCACTTGTTTTTTGCCCATGAACGCACCTGCTGCTACCACGCGCTGCAAGCATCCATCTTAGGATCTCCCATCTCACCTTCACTTCTCCATCTTCTGGGGCCATATGTAAGTTTTTCTTTCTAGTCTAGTTTGGTTGATTGATTTAATAGGGTGCATTTATTAATAACTTGGGCCTACCACCTCATACTCATACCCCACGCGTTTGCATGAACTGCTGATAGTGTGTGTGCATGCTTGTACTGCATGTCTGTGTATATGTATGCATGAATATAATGTACTTTCTCTTTTCTTCCCTCTCCCTCCTCCCCCTCCCATTCCATGCTCACACGTTCCTTTCTGTGCATAAGCACACACACATAATCTCAGGCTTTGCTCACACACATACTCTCACACACTCACACACACATTCTGTCTCTCTCTACTATTCTCTACTGGTCTGTTCCCCTCTCTCTCCTTCTCTAGGCACACACACATATTTTAGGCTTCTCTGTGCATTAAGCACTCACACATAAAGACAAACCCCCCCCCCCCCCCCCCTCCTTCCACAGGTTTTTCTGGACCCCCTTTCACTAATCCTAACCCATGCTTCTTCTTTTACAGATCTTCTCCTCCCACTTAGCTTGTTCACCACCCTGAGTGTACACACATGCCTCGCACACACACGCGCCCTCCCCCTCTCTCTCTCCCTCTCTACTCTTTTCCCTAGACAATAATTCTGAATACCGCTTCTGGTGGGCTGCCAGGAGGGCACCGGGGTGACCACCATCCTCCTTCTTTGGTGTAGCCTCGAGGTCCCCTGTCAGTCCGTAGCCTAGGATGGCCCTGGTTCCTGCTCATGTTTTATTTCCGTCACCTGACGAGTCCTGGGAGAGGACGAAACCGGTCGTGGCCAGTTAGGACCCCGTATATCCCTGCTTAATTTCTGGCATGGGCCCGGCAGGAGGCACCGCCCAGGGAATGGAGTCCTGCGTTTTTGACTACAACTTTTATTTGCTCTAACAGGAGCGCCTCTCTCTATATCTCTCTCACCCCACTCCCACCACTATTGTCTGCATGGCTTTATCTTCATCGCACTCATGTGCAGTGAGGACAGGGCTATGACACTCATGTATCTTGTTTATTAACCCCTTCCTTCCACAGCCCTGCATTTCCTTGGGGTCCTCCCCACATCTGCACCCGGGATCGGTATAGATTCTTAACTTTCCAGGTAGAACCTTTTTTAGCTTTTCAGATTTAGTTAGCTGCCCGGTCAAGGTAGGACACGCACTCACACACTCAGTTGCACCTCATATGTCCACACAGGCCCTTTATTTAATTTCTATCTATCCCTCCTGCGTTCCTCGGGTACTCCCCCTAGACGCCTGCATATTTCTCCCTTTCTTGCCCTCCTCCGCGTACCTCAACCCAACCGTCACCATCCCATAGGCTGACCTACTGTGATTTAATGGGGTGGAATAGCCCCCCTGTCACCTATCCTAACCCCAACCTGGGAGGGTCTACGCCT
This sequence comes from Osmerus mordax, assembly GCF_038355195.1. Classification (NCBI taxonomy): domain Eukaryota; kingdom Metazoa; phylum Chordata; class Actinopteri; order Osmeriformes; family Osmeridae; genus Osmerus; species Osmerus mordax. The sequence continues at coordinate 139,866 of NW_027120586.1, forward strand.
AAACTTAACCGTAAAGCTGACCTACTGTGACTTAATGGGCCAGGATAGCCCTCCTGTCACTTATCCTAACCCCAACCTGGGAGGGTCTACGCCTAAAACTTAACCAGACGACTGACCTGCTGTGACTTAATGGGGTGAGATAGCCCCCCTGTCACTTACCCTAACCCCAACCTGGGAGGGTCTACGCCTAAAACTTAACCGGAAGGCTTACCTACTGTGACTTTAAGGGGGTAGGATAACCCCCCTGTCACTTATCCTAACCCCAACCTGGGAGGGCCTACGCCTAAAACTTAACCGGACGACTAACCTACCGTGACTTAATGGGGTGGGATAGCCCCCCTGTCACTTATCCTAACCCCAACCTGGGGGGGGTCTACGCTTAAAACTTGACCGTTGCTTCCCCCCAGTGGGTTTATCTCTGATCACTGGGCCACCTCACTGAGTCATTTTTTCTAACCCCAACCAGTGAGAGTTCACGCCTAAGCGGGTCGAAGCACGAAACTGCTGGGCTCGAGGGATCATCAGACATCAAACCTGATTTATAATCTGAGGATGTGTACCTTGACCCCTTTGGGATCGGGACTCTAAGGATCAATACCATAGTTGGAATAATAACTCGGTTTCAAACAATTTATGACTTTTATATACTCTGATGGTGTTTACTTTGTCCCCAGGTGGACAGAGACCCTCCAGATAATAACTTCTACTAACTACAAGGGGCCTTTCTGACCCTGAGCATGCTTCCGCATTGACCCTGCTACCTGAACATGTCAAGTGGATACGGAGACGGCTATCCATGTGCTCGACCTATACTTATATATTATGCATTGTTTCTTACTGTATGTTTATATATTACTGTCCCTCTGGGTGCTCCTCACTCACCTTGTGTCGGGTGGCGAGCACTTCAGGGGTTACCCGGCCTGGGTTCCCCTCGGGGTTCCTAGAGGGGCCTAGCCCCTGTTCGGATGTGGTGGATGACTCAGCATTGGCATAGCGTGTGCCTCAGTCCTGAGCCTAAGTGGGTCGAAGTACCGAACTACTGGGCTCGGGGGATTTTCAGACGTCAAACCTAACCCGCCGGAGCATACAAGGCTGTGATCTGAATCCACATCAGGATGCCACCAATTTACCTGCCTGTTATATTGGGACCACTAACTTGTTCGCACCGTCTCCCTCCACTAGCGATCCAACCCTTTCATGCAACACCTCCTAGCTGGGCACGGGGATATGCCCCTCTAATTTGTGCATGGCAGATCTCCAGTCAGAGACATGGAACTAGATGTGCTGAGACTTCCGTTGGGACACATTTTTGGAGATGAGACCGGCCGCACACTGGGTTGATGTGGCGAGGGTACTGGTTTTATATGATGTACCCGCATGTGATTAAAACTCGCAGCCATGTACATTGCTTCTCCTGATTCTCGCGGTGTGACTAGAGACCTACCGGGCGGGCCTTCGCTCTTTTTCACGAGGAACCCAGGTTATGTATCAGAACGTCGCATTTTGGGTCCATCTCACGCCGTTTAGCATGCTTAGCTTAGCATTGTTAGCCTAGCCCGACGCGTTATTCGGTAGGTTTGACATGACCCACACGTTTTTTGCTTACTTAGACGTTTTTGTTAGCTTAGCATCACCTAGCTTAGCCTAGCTTAGCATTGTTAGCCTTTACCCAATTCGCTACTTTGCATGTTAGTTATGATCTATATCGTTTTTTGACCAATCTAGACGGTTTTTGTTAACTTAGCCTAGCTTAGCATTGTTAGCCTTTACCCAATTCGCTACTTTGCATGTTAGTTATGATCTATATCGTTTTTTGACCAATCTAGACGGTTTTTGTTAGCTTAGCCTAGCTTAGCATTGTTAGCCTAACCTGACCTCATATTAGAAATCTAGTGGTTCGGGTTAGTTCAGCACTTTGCTCACGCTTTTGAGGCTCCCGTACCTGGTTCCTACTTATATAAGCCCCTAGGTTAGCCGAGCCCCCCTTCACTGGGGCGCTCTACTCCTGGTGGGCACTCTAGTCAGTTACCTTCAACCCGAGGCCTATCATCTCCGTCTCTCTGGTGTCCCTCCCTGCAACCAGGTTTAGTGGGGACACCCACACGCTAGTTGGGACTTGGGGCTCTCTCACATCATGGAGTGTGATCCCCCTCCCTGTGTTTAGTTTGGTTTTTTGAGTACCCGGACACCGTCACCTCTATCAGGGTTCGCCTCCCCTGGATACACTTAGGTGCTCTGACTGGGACCCCCCATTCTCTACCTGATCTGGATGGTATCGCCTGTTAGACACAAATAAATCTGATGTGGAGCCTTCTGGGAGAAGATACAATACACTTGTTTTGGATTTAAAGACCTCCATTGATCGCGTACGCGCGTCTGGACTTCTCCTCCAGACCTGGGTCCACAATACAAACTGTCCCTAATGTCCCCTGCATTCACAACATTCTCACCTAGAAGACCGTGGATGTGTTGGCTGGGGCTTCGACTAATTGACCTTACCAGCTCGCACAGTGGGGGGACCGCTTAGGGGGTGTGGATTTAGTATGGAGCCAGAATGGCCCCCATCAGACTGTCCGTGGAATGGTAGACCTTCCTACTCAGCCTGCCACAGCCGGTGGAGTTTGATTAGCTTGATATTTTCCCTCTAGCCTTTAGCCCGATTCCCCTTAAGCAGCCTCCTATCCTTATCTTACTACCATGAATGGACCTAGGTTGTGTTGCATGACGCTCGGCTCCTGGTTCAGCTGGCCTCCTCGGCCAATCACCCACCGGGAGCCTCCTGACGCCCAATGGCATAGTCAGAGGACATGGCTCAACAGCAGCAAGTCAACCTAGCATGCGGAAGCCACTACTCAGAGTTTATTCACATCTAATAGCCTACGTATTTCTAGTTTTTTCTCTCCTTATTTGGATTCACATCCACGGACACTGAGGCCTGGACCGGTACTAAGGGCTATCACCGTGTGTTGGCCACCTGGGGATGTTCCTTTTATACATTCCCTCACTCCCACACGTGACGATGGAGCCCCCACCGCGTCACCCCCCTCACCACATGTGGAGAAGAATGAAGTGGACGCTACGGCCTGTATTCTCACAATACACATCCCTGTACAACTGCAGAGGTTGTGACCAGGTGACATCTACCCACAGAGGTGATTTTACCTGTGGCTGTGCCATTAGGTTTCCTGTGGAGTGGCGCCCTCACGCCTATTTTGTGTTTACACACCACTCTATGTGGTCATCTTCCTGGAGGGATTACACTGGAGACCAAGAAAAAGTGTATGCCACGGCCTGTACTCTCCAAATACACATCCCTGTACGGCTACAGAAGTTGTGACCAGGTGACATCTACCCACAGAGCTGTTTTTACCTGTGGCTATGCCATTAGGTTACCTGTGGAGTGGCGCCTTGACGCCTACTTTGTGTATACACACCACCTTTTGTGGTCATCTTCCTGGAGGGATTACGCTGGAGATCACCATATAGACTGGACCAAATTTTTTCACACACATATGGATTTAGGTCTACTCTCTACTCTAGGAATCTAGACTGTTCTGTCCATTGAGGCCTAGGCCGGTGTCTTGATGAGTATCTTGTTCACTGGCTAATACCATAATCTCTGGACCACTTGGACTCACTGCGGGGCGTTTCACCCTCAGCGGTGATCTTGGTCTTGGGCCTTGTCATGGGGTTTTGGCCTTGGGTGACTGCCTGGGGTGGCTGTTGACATCAGGTATATCGGATGTGACCCTGGTGTCTTGCCTACCGGCTGTCATCTGTCAGGGCATGGATTAGGCACCATGGTCTGCATTGATGATTGGGGAATATCGGATGTGACCTCGACCACTTTGCGGACTCTGGTGGTCTGAGTTGTGTTGCTGTCCAGAGTAGGGATGTGCTTGTGTGACGTGGTTTCTCTGTGAGACGGCTGGCTCTAGGCCTCTGGATTATGTTGGTCGTGACCTCTATGGTGATTCTTAGTCTGAGAGCTGCTTTTATCACGTTTTTGCCACTGTTTTTTAGATACTTTGGCCATCCTTAGATTATCTTGGAGTCCTAATTTTACCTTGGAACGTTCTGGTTTTGCCTTTTATTCTAAGGGTTTATTATATAATATATTATATTATATTAATAGGGATAATATTGGTTTACTGTTTACTGCTAATGTGTAGTCCAGTCCCTTATTGCTGCTCAACATAATATTTTTTTCGCCTGTACCTACACCCTGTTGTAGAGACCACGGACGCGCAGGGGCTTCCCTGGGATTTCCTCTCAGTGACGTCACCGCAGCAGGTCGTTCTTCTGCGGCAGCTATTTTTCACATAACGTAGCAGTGCAGACCGGTTCTACACCTGTGTAAAACGTGATTCGTTTTTCCCCTACACTCTGAGGATTGTACCACTCTACTGCCTCTTGGTTTGGAATTTTTTCTCATCTCCAAGTCTCCGTTTTCTGCTACCGAACGGCGTTGCTAGTTTTGCAGTGTTTGTTTACATTGGACTTGGCTGCACGTCCCGGTTCGCCACGTCAATCACGGACCTTACACTCCAATGGCAAGTGACATGATTTGGAGATCCCGCCCCTTGACGTCCTCTCTCCAAAAACTTTTTTCTTCGCCGTCACTAATACTCCGGTATTAATAAGCCTGTGTGTTCGTTTGAGACTGTGACTGCCGACCGGAGCTGCGTGATCGTAAGACCATTTCCCACCCCTCAATAATTTTTCTAACTTGCTTTTGCCGTTCATAAATTGTTTATCTAGTTTTTTATCGAATTATTAGCTTGTTTTGTGCCATATTCAGTACCATGCTGTGAACGCATGCGTGCTAGCGGACCTGTTGCTAACTAGCCCACTTGTTTTTTGCCCATGAACGCACCTGCTGCTACCACGCGCTGCAAGCATCCATCTTAGGATCTCCCATCTCACCTTCACTTCTCCATCTTCTGGGGCCATATGTAAGTTTTTCTTTCTAGTCTAGTTTGGTTGATTGATTTAATAGGGTGCATTTATTAATAACTTGGGCCTACCACCTCATACTCATACCCCACGCGTTTGCATGAACTGCTGATAGTGTGTGTGCATGCTTGTACTGCATGTCTGTGTATATGTATGCATGAATATAATGTACTTTCTCTTTTCTTCCCTCTCCCTCCTCCCCCTCCCATTCCATGCTCACACGTTCCTTTCTGTGCATAAGCACACACACATAATCTCAGGCTTTGCTCACACACATACTCTCACACACTCACACACACATTCTGTCTCTCTCTACTATTCTCTACTGGTCTGTTCCCCTCTCTCTCCTTCTCTAGGCACACACACATATTTTAGGCTTCTCTGTGCATTAAGCACTCACACATAAAGACAAACCCCCCCCCCCCCCCCCCTCCTTCCACAGGTTTTTCTGGACCCCCTTTCACTAATCCTAACCCATGCTTCTTCTTTTACAGATCTTCTCCTCCCACTTAGCTTGTTCACCACCCTGAGTGTACACACATGCCTCGCACACACACGCGCCCTCCCCCTCTCTCTCTCCCTCTCTACTCTTTTCCCTAGACAATAATTCTGAATACCGCTTCTGGTGGGCTGCCAGGAGGGCACCGGGGTGACCACCATCCTCCTTCTTTGGTGTAGCCTCGAGGTCCCCTGTCAGTCCGTAGCCTAGGATGGCCCTGGTTCCTGCTCATGTTTTATTTCCGTCACCTGACGAGTCCTGGGAGAGGACGAAACCGGTCGTGGCCAGTTAGGACCCCGTATATCCCTGCTTAATTTCTGGCATGGGCCCGGCAGGAGGCACCGCCCAGGGAATGGAGTCCTGCGTTTTTGACTACAACTTTTATTTGCTCTAACAGGAGCGCCTCTCTCTATATCTCTCTCACCCCACTCCCACCACTATTGTCTGCATGGCTTTATCTTCATCGCACTCATGTGCAGTGAGGACAGGGCTATGACACTCATGTATCTTGTTTATTAACCCCTTCCTTCCACAGCCCTGCATTTCCTTGGGGTCCTCCCCACATCTGCACCCGGGATCGGTATAGATTCTTAACTTTCCAGGTAGAACCTTTTTTAGCTTTTCAGATTTAGTTAGCTGCCCGGTCAAGGTAGGACACGCACTCACACACTCAGTTGCACCTCATATGTCCACACAGGCCCTTTATTTAATTTCTATCTATCCCTCCTGCGTTCCTCGGGTACTCCCCCTAGACGCCTGCATATTTCTCCCTTTCTTGCCCTCCTCCGCGTACCTCAACCCAACCGTCACCATCCCATAGGCTGACCTACTGTGATTTAATGGGGTGGAATAGCCCCCCTGTCACCTATCCTAACCCCAACCTGGGAGGGTCTACGCCTAAACTTAACCGTAAAGCTGACCTACTGTGACTTAATGGGCCAGGATAGCCCTCCTGTCACTTATCCTAACCCCAACCTGGGAGGGTCTACGCCTAAAACTTAACCAGACGACTGACCTGCTGTGACTTAATGGGGTGAGATAGCCCCCCTGTCACTTACCCTAACCCCAACCTGGGAGGGTCTACGCCTAAAACTTAACCGGAAGGCTTACCTACTGTGACTTTAAGGGGGTAGGATAACCCCCCTGTCACTTATCCTAACCCCAACCTGGGAGGGCCTACGCCTAAAACTTAACCGGACGACTAACCTACCGTGACTTAATGGGGTGGGATAGCCCCCCTGTCACTTATCCTAACCCCAACCTGGGGGGGGTCTACGCTTAAAACTTGACCGTTGCTTCCCCCCAGTGGGTTTATCTCTGATCACTGGGCCACCTCACTGAGTCATTTTTTCTAACCCCAACCAGTGAGAGTTCACGCCTAAGCGGGTCGAAGCACGAAACTGCTGGGCTCGAGGGATCATCAGACATCAAACCTGATTTATAATCTGAGGATGTGTACCTTGACCCCTTTGGGATCGGGACTCTAAGGATCAATACCATAGTTGGAATAATAACTCGGTTTCAAACAATTTATGACTTTTATATACTCTGATGGTGTTTACTTTGTCCCCAGGTGGACAGAGACCCTCCAGATAATAACTTCTACTAACTACAAGGGGCCTTTCTGACCCTGAGCATGCTTCCGCATTGACCCTGCTACCTGAACATGTCAAGTGGATACGGAGACGGCTATCCATGTGCTCGACCTATACTTATATATTATGCATTGTTTCTTACTGTATGTTTATATATTACTGTCCCTCTGGGTGCTCCTCACTCACCTTGTGTCGGGTGGCGAGCACTTCAGGGGTTACCCGGCCTGGGTTCCCCTCGGGGTTCCTAGAGGGGCCTAGCCCCTGTTCGGATGTGGTGGATGACTCAGCATTGGCATAGCGTGTGCCTCAGTCCTGAGCCTAAGTGGGTCGAAGTACCGAACTACTGGGCTCGGGGGATTTTCAGACGTCAAACCTAACCCGCCGGAGCATACAAGGCTGTGATCTGAATCCACATCAGGATGCCACCAATTTACCTGCCTGTTATATTGGGACCACTAACTTGTTCGCACCGTCTCCCTCCACTAGCGATCCAACCCTTTCATGCAACACCTCCTAGCTGGGCACGGGGATATGCCCCTCTAATTTGTGCATGGCAGATCTCCAGTCAGAGACATGGAACTAGATGTGCTGAGACTTCCGTTGGGACACATTTTTGGAGATGAGACCGGCCGCACACTGGGTTGATGTGGCGAGGGTACTGGTTTTATATGATGTACCCGCATGTGATTAAAACTCGCAGCCATGTACATTGCTTCTCCTGATTCTCGCGGTGTGACTAGAGACCTACCGGGCGGGCCTTCGCTCTTTTTCACGAGGAACCCAGGTTATGTATCAGAACGTCGCATTTTGGGTCCATCTCACGCCGTTTAGCATGCTTAGCTTAGCATTGTTAGCCTAGCCCGACGCGTTATTCGGTAGGTTTGACATGACCCACACGTTTTTTGCTTACTTAGACGTTTTTGTTAGCTTAGCATCACCTAGCTTAGCCTAGCTTAGCATTGTTAGCCTTTACCCAATTCGCTACTTTGCATGTTAGTTATGATCTATATCGTTTTTTGACCAATCTAGACGGTTTTTGTTAACTTAGCCTAGCTTAGCATTGTTAGCCTTTACCCAATTCGCTACTTTGCATGTTAGTTATGATCTATATCGTTTTTTGACCAATCTAGACGGTTTTTGTTAGCTTAGCCTAGCTTAGCATTGTTAGCCTAACCTGACCTCATATTAGAAATCTAGTGGTTCGGGTTAGTTCAGCACTTTGCTCACGCTTTTGAGGCTCCCGTACCTGGTTCCTACTTATATAAGCCCCTAGGTTAGCCGAGCCCCCCTTCACTGGGGCGCTCTACTCCTGGTGGGCACTCTAGTCAGTTACCTTCAACCCGAGGCCTATCATCTCCGTCTCTCTGGTGTCCCTCCCTGCAACCAGGTTTAGTGGGGACACCCACACGCTAGTTGGGACTTGGGGCTCTCTCACATCATGGAGTGTGATCCCCCTCCCTGTGTTTAGTTTGGTTTTTTGAGTACCCGGACACCGTCACCTCTATCAGGGTTCGCCTCCCCTGGATACACTTAGGTGCTCTGACTGGGACCCCCCATTCTCTACCTGATCTGGATGGTATCGCCTGTTAGACACAAATAAATCTGATGTGGAGCCTTCTGGGAGAAGATACAATACACTTGTTTTGGATTTAAAGACCTCCATTGATCGCGTACGCGCGTCTGGACTTCTCCTCCAGACCTGGGTCCACAATACAAACTGTCCCTAATGTCCCCTGCATTCACAACATTCTCACCTAGAAGACCGTGGATGTGTTGGCTGGGGCTTCGACTAATTGACCTTACCAGCTCGCACAGTGGGGGGACCGCTTAGGGGGTGTGGATTTAGTATGGAGCCAGAATGGCCCCCATCAGACTGTCCGTGGAATGGTAGACCTTCCTACTCAGCCTGCCACAGCCGGTGGAGTTTGATTAGCTTGATATTTTCCCTCTAGCCTTTAGCCCGATTCCCCTTAAGCAGCCTCCTATCCTTATCTTACTACCATGAATGGACCTAGGTTGTGTTGCATGACGCTCGGCTCCTGGTTCAGCTGGCCTCCTCGGCCAATCACCCACCGGGAGCCTCCTGACGCCCAATGGCATAGTCAGAGGACATGGCTCAACAGCAGCAAGTCAACCTAGCATGCGGAAGCCACTACTCAGAGTTTATTCACATCTAATAGCCTACGTATTTCTAGTTTTTTCTCTCCTTATTTGGATTCACATCCACGGACACTGAGGCCTGGACCGGTACTAAGGGCTATCACCGTGTGTTGGCCACCTGGGGATGTTCCTTTTATACATTCCCTCACTCCCACACGTGACGATGGAGCCCCCACCGCGTCACCCCCCTCACCACATGTGGAGAAGAATGAAGTGGACGCTACGGCCTGTATTCTCACAATACACATCCCTGTACAACTGCAGAGGTTGTGACCAGGTGACATCTACCCACAGAGGTGATTTTACCTGTGGCTGTGCCATTAGGTTTCCTGTGGAGTGGCGCCCTCACGCCTATTTTGTGTTTACACACCACTCTATGTGGTCATCTTCCTGGAGGGATTACACTGGAGACCAAGAAAAAGTGTATGCCACGGCCTGTACTCTCCAAATACACATCCCTGTACGGCTACAGAAGTTGTGACCAGGTGACATCTACCCACAGAGCTGTTTTTACCTGTGGCTATGCCATTAGGTTACCTGTGGAGTGGCGCCTTGACGCCTACTTTGTGTATACACACCACCTTTTGTGGTCATCTTCCTGGAGGGATTACGCTGGAGATCACCATATAGACTGGACCACATTTTTTCACACACATATGGATTTAGGTCTACTCTCTACTCTAGGAATCTAGACTGTTCTGTCCATTGAGGCCTAGGCCGGTGTCTTGATGAGTATCTTGTTCACTGGCTAATACCATAATCTCTGGACCACTTGGACTCACTGCGGGGCGTTTCACCCTCAGCGGTGATCTTGGTCTTGGGCCTTGTCATGGGGTTTTGGCCTTGGGTGACTGCCTGGGGTGGCTGTTGACATCAGGTATATCGGATGTGACCCTGGTGTCTTGCCTACCGGCTGTCATCTGTCAGGGCATGGATTAGGCACCATGGTCTGCATTGATGATTGGGGAATATCGGATGTGACCTCGACCACTTTGCGGACTCTGGTGGTCTGAGTTGTGTTGCTGTCCAGAGTAGGGATGTGCTTGTGTGACGTGGTTTCTCTGTGAGACGGCTGGCTCTAGGCCTCTGGATTATGTTGGTCGTGACCTCTATGGTGATTCTTAGTCTGAGAGCTGCTTTTATCACGTTTTTGCCACTGTTTTTTAGATACTTTGGCCATCCTTAGATTATCTTGGAGTCCTAATTTTACCTTGGAACGTTCTGGTTTTGCCTTTTATTCTAAGGGTTTATTATATAATATATTATATTATATTAATAGGGATAATATTGGTTTACTGTTTACTGCTAATGTGTAGTCCAGTCCCTTATTGCTGCTCAACATAATATTTTTTTCGCCTGTACCTACACCCTGTTGTAGAGACCACGGACGCGCAGGGGCTTCCCTGGGATTTCCTCTCAGTGACGTCACCGCAGCAGGTCGTTCTTCTGCGGCAGCTATTTTTCACATAACGTAGCAGTGCAGACCGGTTCTACACCTGTGTAAAACGTGATTCGTTTTTCCCCTACACTCTGAGGATTGTACCACTCTACTGCCTCTGGGTTTGGAATTTTTTCTCATCTCCAAGTCTCCGTTTTCTGCTACCGAACGGCGTTGCTAGTTTTGCAGTGTTTGTTTACATCGGACTTGGCTGCACGTCCCGGTTCGCCACGTCAATCACGGACCTTACACTCCAATGGCAAGTGACATGATTTGGAGATCCCGCCCCTTGACGTCCTCTCTCCAAAAACTTTTTTCTTCGCCGTCACTAATACTCCGGTATTAATAAGCCTGTGTGTTCGTTTGATACTGTGACTGCCGACCGGAGCTGCGTGACCGTAAGACCATCTCCCACCCCTCAATAATTTTTCTAACTTGCTTTTGCCGTTCATAAATTGTTTATATAGTTTTTTTATCGAATTATTAGCTTGTTTTGTGTCATATTCAGTACCATGCTCTGAACGCATGCGTGCTAGCGGACCTGTTGCTAATTAGCCCACTTGTTTTTTGCCCATAAACGCACCTGCTGCTACCACGCGCTGCAAGCATCCATCTTAGGATCTCCCATCTCATCTTCACTTCTCCATCTTCTGGGGCCATATGTAAGTTTTTCTTTCTAGTCTAGTTTGGTTGCTTGATTGATTTAATAGGGTGCATTTATTAATAACTTGGGCCTACCACCTCATACTCATACCCCACGCGTTTGCATGAACTGCTGGTAGTGTGTGTGCATGCTTGTACTACATGTCTGTGTATATGTATGCATGGATATAATGTACTTTCTCTTTTCTTCCCTCTCCCTCCTCCCCCTCCCATTCCATGCTCACACATTCATTTCTGTGCATAAGCACACACACATAATCTTAGGCTTTGCTCACACACATACTCTCTCACACACTCACACACACATTCTGTCTCTCTCTCTCTACTATTCTCTACTGGTCTGTTCCGCTCTCTCTCTTTCTCTAGGCACACACACATTTTAGGCTTCTCTGTGCATTAAGCACTCACACATAAAGACAATCCCCCCCCCCCCCCCCCTCCTTCCACAGGTTTTTCTGGACCCCCTTTCACTAATCCTAACCCATGCTTCTTCTTTTACAGATCTTCTCTCACTTAGCTTGTTCACCACCCTGAGTGTACACACATGCCTCGCACACACGCGCGCCCTCCCCCTCTCTCTCTCTCTCCCTCTCTACTCTTTTCCCTAGACAATAATTCTGAATACCGCTTCTGGTGGGCTGCCAGGAGGGCACCGGGGTGACCACCATCCTCCTTCTTTGGTGTAGCCTCGAGGTCCCCTGTCAGTCCGTAGCCTAGGATGGCCCTGGTTCCTGCTCATGTTTTATTTCCGTCACCTGACGAGTCCTGGGAGAGGACGAAACCGGTCGTGGCCAGTTAGGACCCCGTATATCCCTGCTTAATTTCTGGCATGGGCCCGGCAGGAGGCACCGCCCAGGGAATGGAGTCCTGCGTTTTTGACTACAACTTTTATTTGCTCTAACAGGAGCGCCTCTCTCTATATCTCTCTCACCCCACTCCCACCACTATTGTCTGCATGGCTTTATCTTCATCGCACTCATGTGCAGTGAGGACAGGGCTATGACACTCATGTATCTTGTTTATTAACCCCTTCCTTCCACAGCCCTGCATTTCCTTGGGGTCCTCCCCACATCTGCACCCGGGATTGGTATAGATTCTTAACTTTCCAGGTAGAACCTTTTTTAGCTTTTCAGATTAAGTTAGCTGCCCGGTCAAGGTAGGACACGCACTCACACACTCAGTTGCACCTCATATGTCCACACAGGCCCTTTATTTTATTTCTATCTATCCCTCCTGCGTTCCTCGGGTACTCCCCCTAGACGCCTGCATATTTCTCCCTTTCTTGCCCTCCTCCGCGTACCTCAACCCAACCGTCACCATCCCATAGGCTGACCTACTGTGATTTAATGGGGTGGAATAGCCCCCCTGTCACCTATCCTAACCCCAACCTGGGAGGGTCTACGCCTAAACTTAACCGTAAAGCTGACCTACTGTGACTTAATGGGCTAGGATAGCCCTCCTGTCACTTACCCTAACCCCAACCTGGGAGGGTCTACGCCTAAAACTTAACCAGACGACTGACCTGCTGTGACTTAATGGGGTGAGATAGCCCCCCTGTCACTTACCCTAACCCCAACCTGGGAGGGTCTACGCCTAAAACTCAACCGGAAGGCTTACCTACTGTGACTTTAAGGGGGTAAGATAACCCCCCTGTCACTTATCCTAACCCCAACCTGGGAGGGCCTACGCCTAGAACTTAACCGGACGACTAACCTACCGTGACTTAATGGGGTGGGATAGCCCCCCTGTCACTTATCCTAACCCCAACCTGGGGGGGGTCTACGCTTAAAACTTGACCGTTGCTTCCCCCCAGTGGGTTTATCTCTGATCACTGGGCCACCTCACTGAGTCATTTTTTCTAACCCCAACCAGTGAGAGTTCACGCCTAAGCGGGTCGAAGCACGAAACTGCTGGGCTCGAGGGATCATCAGACATCAAACCTGATTTATAATCTGAGGATGTGTACCTTGACCCCTTTGGGATCGGGACTCTAAGGATCAATACCATAGTTGGAATAATAACTCGGTTTCAAACAATTTATGACTTTTATATACTCTGATGGTGTTTACTTTGTCCCCAGGTGGACAGAGACCCTCCAGATAATAACTTCTACTAACTACAAGGGGCCTTTCTGACCCTGAGCATGCTTCCGCATTGACCCTGCTACCTGAACATGTCAAGTGGATACGGAGACGGCTATCCATGTGCTCGACCTATACTTATATATTATGCATTGTTTCTTACTGTATGTTTATATATTACTGTCCCTCTGGGTGCTCCTCACTCACCTTGTGTCGGGTGGCGAGCACTTCAGGGGTTACCCGGCCTGGGTTCCCCTCGGGGTTCCTAGAGGGGCCTAGCCCCTGTTCGGATGTGGTGGATGACTCAGCATTGGCATAGCGTGTGCCTCAGTCCTGAGCCTAAGTGGGTCGAAGTACCGAACTACTGGGCTCGGGGGATTTTCAGACGTCAAACCTAACCCGCCGGAGCATACAAGGCTGTGATCTGAATCCACATCAGGATGCCACCAATTTACCTGCCTGTTATATTGGGACCACTAACTTGTTCGCACCGTCTCCCTCCACTAGCGATCCAACCCTTTCATGCAACACCTCCTAGCTGGGCACGGGGATATGCCCCTCTAATTTGTGCATGGCAGATCTCCAGTCAGAGACATGGAACTAGATGTGCTGAGACTTCCGTTGGGACACATTTTTGGAGATGAGACCGGCCGCACACTGGGTTGATGTGGCGAGGGTACTGGTTTTATATGATGTACCCGCATGTGATTAAAACTCGCAGCCATGTACATTGCTTCTCCTGATTCTCGCGGTGTGACTAGAGACCTACCGGGCGGGCC